>NC_133533.1:83217088-83462310 GCF_048544455.1 Silene latifolia
TTGTGATCTCGTATCACCGTTTTGTAATTTAATAGATTTATTTTATTTTAATTACAAATGTATAATAGGAAATGATGTAATTTATTTATTCCGGAGTTCCTTGAAGACGGTGCAACTCGAGAAGGCTATCCATCAAAGAAAGTGTTGCCTTGAAATGCGTGCTAAGACCGAAGTTCAATGGACCAAAGGAAATGGTTTCCGAATTTGTAATAGTTTATTAGATTTACTATTTTAGGAAGGCCATACTAGGATTTTTTTTTTAAGCTTTACATTTTATTTATATGTTGCATGCATCGCTAAATCGCCATAACTAAACATGCATTTTAATCGGGTTTATCGACCGTGTCAATTACAATTATCGTAGTTCACCGCTTTACTTCACTTAAAACGTGATAGATAATAAATTGACATGACCTCTCGCTAAAATAAAAAATTGAGACTTAGCCTTACCAAAAAGTAGAAACCATGAAAACCTATTTCGTGAGGGAGTGCACTCGGCTTTACCGGGGTACAAACCTTGCTACGTAGGGGAAGTGAGTGATAAATGTCTACCCACCGAATTTATAAAGATAAGGGTTGTATTCCGCTTTACCGATGCCCAAGTTGATGTAAATTTGGATCATGGACACATTTATTCGAAATTTGGGTTGAACTCAACGAAAGTATTCTCGACGGTTGCCGGATGTGTTTCGGGCTAAAGATAAATTATAATGTAAATTTATCGACCAAGAGTTCTAAGAGTAGAATCGATTAAAGAGTTAATCCACCGAGTTATATTGATAAGGGTTGTATTCGGCTTTACCGATGCCTAAGTTAATATGAATTTGGGTCTTGGAATCATTTATCAAGTTGGGTAGAGGTCACTAGATAAATGCAATAAAACTTGTTTAAATTAAAATTTACGAGTATTATTATTATTTTAAAAACGACAAATGTTTTATTCCTTCTATTTTGTTTTGTAGACCACTTTTATTTCTCATAACAAATGGCCGCACCAACGCCACACCTCTCACTAATGTTTCATGGCTCCGATCCTTCATGGATCGTTGTAAACTTGAAAAGAATGGGTCAAATTTCTCCGATTGGGATGCCCAACTGAAATTAGCCGCCCAAGGTGACGACAAGCTTCGTTACCTAACCGAGGCCTCTCTACCCGAACCTAATGCTAGGTCGAGTGCCGCCACTAGGGAAGCATATGAGGCTTACCACAAAGAATCCGCCGCTATGAAAAATGTGTTGATTTTTGCTATTGTAACACCCCCATTTATTCGGGAGCCTTTAGCTAGACATTCCCAAACAAATAGAACTGTTACCATATCAGTTTCCCGAGATAGTGAATAACAAAGTACAACAAACCAAAGTACTTTAAATTAAAACTTTAATGATTACATATGTTTTACAATTTTGATCAACTAAGACTTAATATAAAATAATACAACTCGCAGCGGAAATAATAAATAAGTGATATAACTATTATATGTGATCTAGACTTCATCTAAGGTTCTAAGTTGAGCTCTCATCCCAATGCTTCCAAGTCAGCTAATCTTTAGTACCTGTCAAATCTGCTCCCCATAAAACGGTTCACCGCAGGTGTTCACGAATACACTGTCAACCACGAGGTTGAGTAGGAAACTAAACAATGAATAAGAATAAAGCAACCCGCATATCATTGATAAACAAATAGATTCCACAATTACATTTCGTCCACTTCACCGACGACACACAGCCACTTCTAGACACACATTCATATTCCACTTCTAGATACACAGTCATACTCCACTTCTAGACACACAGTCATACTCCACTTCTAGACACACAGTCACACTCCACGACACACAGTCCAATGGACACACAGTCCCGCCTCAGACACACAGTCCGGATATACTGGACACACAGTCATGCCTCAGACACACAGTCTGGTTCCACACAAAACTCATCTCCAACAACAATCGATAATAATGACAACCTCAGTAATATAACCAAACCGACATGATATAGAATAATGGCATAAGACAGAAAATCCAGCAAGATAATAATATCGTTGTAAACAGTTAAACATATCCTTCACCAATCCACCACCTCATACATTTAATCCATCTTTAGCAATAACAGAAACAAGACAAGATTGAGTAATTTCCTACCTGATATCAAATCTTCAAGTCACACAAGCAATCAAATCGATCCCTTACAAATCCATAACCTACATAACATAATTATGTACAAATTACAACATAACCAACAAAATAATCATGCACTTATCCTAAGTCAATCACATCCTAATCCTTTTGACAACTTCAATGTTAAATATCTAATTCTACCGTTTTACAGCACAGTTCAGTCTCGCTATAAAATTCATAATTAATTCACTAAAAATCCAAACGATGCAAGACCAATGGGGTTGGAACCCTAAGACACATATCTACAGTTCTTTTGAAGACTTTCTTCAAATTCTGCACTTATCAGAGTTTTCTTAAAGGAATAATAAATACTGACGAATTCCGTCGCATAAAAAGTATTAACCTCTAAAACATGTTTAACAAATCCTTTTCAAGTGAAACAAAAGTCTAACATCATCTAGACTCTCCAAGTTTAATGTATGGAAAAGACCTAACTCAATTTCAATTTATAAATTAGGTTTACAAAATAAACTTTAGACTTATAGTTCATTCGCGGATTCTCAGTCGACATGTTCATAAAGAATTTATTCTGGAAAATCTACACGTCCAATTACTACGAGATTTTACAGGCATCAACTAGGCTTGAAAATAACCTAAGTCTATTCTTTACGTTTTCGAAGACAACGATTTTAAGATGGTCTAATACTTCGTTTAAGACAACTTACAAATTTACATAATTGTTGTAACTTTATTCTTTAACAAAATTGTCACAAACTTAACTATAGATGATTATATTTAATTTAGACATGATTAGGTGATGAACTAAAACTTAAAACATGCTTATAAGGATTAAAGATTAAAACTTTGAAAGATTATAGATGAACTTACAAAATAAAAGATTCAATGCAATGGAAGTAGATGCTAAAATCTCCAAATTGATTACTACCAAATTACCTTTTCCCTTTTTATCTTCGTTCTTATTCTCCCTATCCCTCCCCAACTTTTATGTGATGTTGTAAAAGTGAATAAGTGATTTATGAATATGCTACCATGATATATATAGTAATAAGGTTGTATTATTTTAGGAAAGTTTCTCTCTTTATTATTATTATATTATTATTATTATTATTATTATTATTATTATTATTATTATTATTATTATTATTATTATTATTATTATTATTATTATTATTATTATTATTATTACAACTACTACAACTATTATTACTATTACATATTATATTTTAGTCTTTTCATAACTAGGATAACCATATACTCCTTTTACTAATTTATTACAAATATTACTAGGATTATTAATATTATAATTAATATTACCTTTACTTATTTTATTATTCTCCTTATTAATATTATTATTAAATCCCGAAATAATTCCCGACTACTACTCGTACTAAGCCATTAAAATCTATCCCTACAATTATAGCACACGGCCCAAGGCCCTATTATTAGCTAAGCCCAATTACCGACTTGCTAACTTATTTTATGATTTAATTAACGTCTTATCTGCAACTATTATTAGAAATGGCATTAATTAACTATTTGAATTACATAAATTATTCATACAAAATATTATCAAAATACGGTGTATTACAGTTATGGAGGCGGATCTCCAAAGGAGAGCCTTTAAAATGGGCACCGCTTATGAAATCTATTCCAAACTTGTGACAATGTTCTCGTAAGCACCGAGGATTGTCCAATATGAGGCGGCCTCGACATTCTTTGATCTCGATTTTAAGGAGGGCCAAAAGGTTAGCCCTCACGTGCTCAAATTGTTGGAGCTAGTCGAGACATTGAAACTTCAAAAGGTTGAAATCCCCAAAGAGCTCATTGTAGATAGGATTCTACACTCCTTATCTAAAGTCAAAGCGTATGTTCAATTCCGGGTGAATTTTAACATGCAAGACAAGGATGTGTCTCTTGAAGAGTTGCACAAGTTAGTTGTGCAAGCCGAAAGAGACAAGGGGTTAAATAATAACCAACCTAAGGACATGCTTAATATAAGCACTAAGAGCAAAGGGAAGTTCAAAAAGAATGGGAAAAAGGGTAAGAGGCAAGCTCCCATGTCCACCAAGGCTAAGACTTTTGAAGCTAGCACTTCCAAAACCAAGAAGGGTCCTCTTGACAAATGCCATTATTGTAATGGTGTCGGACATTGGAAGAGGAATTGTTCCAAGTACCTTGGTGACATCAAAGCTAGAAAACTCACTCCAGTAGGTAAATCACTATCCTTTCTTTTATGTTTCTAATTCAACTATGGTATTTTGATACAAAGTTGTGATAATGTATCCCCTTTTATTGTAAATAGGGCCTCCTCCAAGCAAAGACAAAGAAAAGGAAAAGCAAGCTTGAGAAATCATCAAGGAGCTAGGAGTAGCTACCAATGAAGCTTGACTTTTTTTTTTTATTATTGTCTTATTTTAAGTTGTGTTTCGGATTTTTAAAACTATTTTGATTTCTGTGTTCGATATGGAAATGGTTGATCCTTTCTAAATAATGGTTGTATTTTGGATTATGGTGGCTTGGTTTGCAACCCAAGTAACCCCTTTTATCGTATTTCTTTGTTCTAAAAATTCGTCTTTATATGCTTGCACATAGAAACATATGATCATCTACTTAAAGTGATCCAATAGACAACTATAATGATGGGATTCATTATATGTCCACAAGCTTAAGGCTTGTGTATGATCAATTATAAAGTGATGTTGAGTTGATGAACACTCTTAAAGGAATGTCAATTACCAAGTACACTCATCAAATCTAAAATCTATTAGTCAATCTATGAGATAGTCCTCCCTCTACTTCAAGATCATCAACTGTGTCTCATAAACTATCTTTGAATATCTAGTGTATTTATTCTAAAGATAGAGTGGGAGAAAAATGAAGACACAAAGAATACAAAGAATAATTTGTATGCTTGAGCAAATGAGATCTACGAAAGAAAGAATAATGATTTGTATACCTAAATAGATAGTATACATGAATAGATGAGATCTATGGTCTCGAATAGATGAGATCTACGTGACAAAAGAGACCAAGTGAAGTAATCAAAAGAATATGTTCTTAAGATAACTACACGAGGAGACCAAAAGAAAGTTTTGAAAGGAAATGACTAAAGAAAAGTGTCAACAAGAGATTTTGTTAGTTTATGAACTACATATGAATAAGAGTTTCAATATTGATATTTAATTAAGAGCCTAAATGAAACAAAGTTGCATCCTTGAATATAAATGAGATTTATGATTAAAAGTTGCAAAGAAAGATACGCCGATATCTATAAAAGCTGAGTTAATTGTTAACCACGCTAGTGTCATTACTTAACCTCATTATGAAAATGAAATGGTTAAATCTCCTTCCGAAAAGGGTATTTTGAGAAGGACATATATTAAATGGGATTTCACTTTTAAATAATGACATTGCTATGCATCATCATAAATATGAATGAGTTAGAGATTAAAATCTCTTTCCATAAGTTTAAGACTGAAACCTTTTCAAAATAGGTATTTTGAAAGGATATGTTGGGAACATATATGGTTTTAATCTTAATAACTTGGCAAAGCAAAATGTATTTCAATTCTTGAAATGTTTCGATTGAGTATGTAGTCAATTACGAAACATGCGGAATTGAGTAGGAGTTTGAAATTATCATGTGAAAACATGAAATTTAGTGGAAGCAATAATCTTGTAAAATTCATAACTCATTACTCATTGAGAATGACGAGCTAGTACTACCTTTCACAAAGAAGTATTTGAGTTTTCAATTCTGGATGAAAATGGACTATGATGAATCCAATCACATCATGGGATGTTGGATAGGTATTGAGATATACACATCAAATCAACGAGAAACGTAGGTTATTCATGTCGATGAAAATGGAATTACCATAAGCAGTCATGGTCATTCATTGAACCTAAGAATGGTTGATCACATGATTAAAGATTACTAATGTTTCCGCCATTAGAATAATCATGCACATGTCTAATAATGAATCATATGCTTAAGAGCATGATGAGTCATTGGTAAGCCATAGAAGAATCGTCATGAATTCTCGAGGAGAACTAATGAGCTATTCTAGTGTTTAACAGAACACTCTATTATGTGACAAGAAGTTGCACATATTGAAGTTTTCAAAAACCAAATAAGGATTTATGAAGATCCTAAGCTAATTAAACTTAATGAGAAATAAGAAGTTGGAAAGATACTCAGTTATAGTAAGAAGTTACTTAAAACTAGTATTTTCTAATATGGTAGGACTTATGAGAAGTGCTAGGCTAATCATCTTGTAAATTGTTGCAAGACCCTACAAAACGTATACCTAGTGCATTGCGAGTTGGTAGAACACTTGACCAGTGCAAGTTATATCATCCACCACAATTAGTTGGTTATGTGATAAAGAATAAGAAAGTTCTTTCAAGATAAAGAACCTAAAACTAGGTTGGGAACCTAGATGTGTACTTGGTAAGGTTCATGCTATGTGAGACAAACATGAAAATAAAGGAAAATGCAATTCAAGAGTTTGAACACATGGACACATGGTATGTTAAACTCATGTTTCAAACGACTAGTGTTTACACACTTACGATATACATTACAAAGTTCTAATATGGTATTGACTACCCGAATGTGATGTCGACATTCGTCGTTTGTGTTATTACTAACTCACCTTATACTTTGTTACATCCAAACGGGTTGTAGAGACAATTGAACCCCGTTAAAGTGAACACGGATTAGCATTGTATTCGCCCATAGTCACTTACATGTGGTGACGTCTCGAAGTGACTAGAGTGTTATGCGATTGATGGCAAGTTCAAGTGCCATGGAGTCATGTGAGATGACTAGTCGATCACATAGGCAGACTATTACGAACACTTTGTCGGGCCTTATGACCGCTTATAGAGTTCTGGCAAATTTATATAGCCTGGTCATGGCGAGAGCTACTATAGTATTCTAATGCGTCGATTCTTTTGACTAAAGACTATTCGCCTAAGGTGGCACAGTTTCAGATTATCTTTGATTTATGTTACTATGACCTTCGTAAATGGGGTCAAATAGGCATATTTTGGGTTATGATGACTGTGGCTAGTCGAAGGGAATAAGCGCGATAGGAATTTTCCACCCCTTGCCAGGGTTATAACAATATCTCAGGGCCACTCGAGGAGTAATGAAATGGAAATGCGTGGCCACGCTCGGAAGGTATCTATGGTAGAAAATTCCGGTCAATCAGTTATTCTCCAGATCGAGGAAACCACTCTCGATATGATCACTTGCAAGTACGACCTGAAAGACACCTTGCATTGAGTGGGAGATAGTAATAAGACAAGAGAATTGGTGACGCACACTTGTCGAGGACAAGTGGGAGATTGTTGGAATATGTGTCCTCCGACAATAATGCGATCACAACTGTCGATCATGATGATCACATGTTTAAATCTCATTTTAAGAATACATGTGGGATGTAATATTTTACAGTCAACTGGTCCACACATATCGGTAATGATTGGCTAACTAGAGTTTGACATTCGTCGTGTGCGGACGGTGGTGATCAGTTGATCCCCTTAGGTCATACCTAAAGGGTAACACTCTTAGTTGATTATTTAATTGATCGTATGTCGATACGGGTTAATTAAATTGCTTAAAATTGACGGACGATTTTGTGAGTATTATTGACGTATCTTATTGTAATTCGATTAAATAAGATACAGTCTAAGTAATCAAATTGTTTTATTACTTAGATAAAATTATTGTTTACGAAACAATTGAAACTGAATGAATAATTTATAATAAATACAAGACGTTGTGATTTTTAATTGGTAAACCGTTTTGGTACAAGTAATTATGAATTACTAAGTCGATTTTGTACATGACGTATTTTTTTAATACATTGATTTTTAATATGTTAAAAATACATGACAATTTCACATGACTAGTAACATGTGACAATTGACAAATGACAAATATAAAATGCACCTCCCATTTTATGTAAGTGCCGAAAATTGGAGGGAGTATTAGGTTTAAATTGTGTTAATTATTTTTAAGTGGAAAACATGATAATTGCAACCTAATATAGCCATGCATACCTATGATTTCTTGGGTAGAAAAACTTGCCAATGCATTGGCTATCCTTTACCCTCCCCACCGGTTTTCAAAGGGAATAATACAGAGTTTTTCTCTAAAAAAAATTATTCATTCATAACTTTACATATTATTTCTAGTGTAAGAAATATCAAAACTCTTTCTACATCTTATGAAAAATTAGAGAGATAAAATCTCCAGAAATCCTTCCTCTTGGCCGAAATTACAAGAGACAAAAACAAATATTTTGGGTCAATTTTTTGTAAGATTAATATTGTTCTAGTTCTAATAATATTAGTCTTCTTTCCAAGTGCATCTAGGGGTGAGATACCGGGTGACGATGAGGTTGTCGGTGATGAGGTTGTTGATGAAAGCATTGATGAAGAGGTAAATGAAGAAGAAGGCTAATGAAGAAGAAGAAGAAGATGATGAAGGAAGTGAGCAAGGAAGTGAAGAGGGAAGTGGTGATGAGTCCACTTCTATTGAGGAAGAAGATGACAATGATGATATGGTGGAAGACTAGCAAGCTTTGGAGGCTCCTACCCTCTTGAGGTTTGTCTACTTCTTTCTTTGTTTTACTTATTTTATCTTGATCATGGTTGGAGAGTCATAGCAACATAGAGGACTAACACCTCGGCCCCATTGAGGTGTTCTTATTTCATTGTTCCCACTTTTGAAAATCCAAAATGACAATTTAGTTTTATGCATTGCATCTTGTGTGCATGAACTACCCCAACTTTAGGACATTAGAAATCATGTCTATCTCGGTTTGGGGAAGTATATGCATACGCAACGGGAGGTAATCTAAATTATGCTCTCCATCATAAACAAAACCCATGCATCATGTAGTGTAGATTAGTATAGCATCATGTTTGCATAATTTCCCATCATTTTGGCCATTGAGGACAATGCCCATATTAGTGTGGGGATGAGGAATTCTAACTTAACTTTTATTCAAAAATCCAAAAAAAATCAAAAAATTTCGAAAAACAATAAAAAATTGAAAATCCAAAAACAAGTTCATTTCCTTTATAGTGTAGTCATGTATATATTGTTGTATATATTGTGTTTGTTTTTTCCTTGTTCATATTGATTGACTACGCCACATCCGAGACATGAGGATTATGAAGACCGCATGGTATGATCTTTCCAATCTCCTTTTTCCTCTTTATGTTAATGACTATGTGGCTTTATTTTGATTGATGCGGTATAACAATGTGAATCTAGGATTTGTATTTAGTTTATATGTCATATTAGTTGGTAGAAGCATATGCATTAGGATGTTTATATGCTAGTTGCATCATGGCTTGTAGTTTCATGTTTGAAAATTTTGCGAACCCGTCTACTTGGGAAGCTTGACAAGTGTATATAGGCCCTAGTAGATGCTTTTTCTTCTTAAAACTTTGCTTGTTAGAATGCTTGTAAAACACCCTAGGATGTGTCATGCTAGTATCCTTTGACCCATGGATTAAGGCCTAGTCAAGAGTACCTTGTGGTGTGATAACTCCTTGGCTACCGTTTATTCCAAGGTGACCCTTGAAACCATGCATCCATCCATCATTCATGTTCTACCACATTTTTGTCATCAAAGGGAATGGGCACAAAAAGAAATCAATTTGACTTCAATGAAATGAAAAGTGAAAGAAAGTTTGCAAAAATTGCATCAAATGAAAATAGGAGCAAAAATAGACTCCTAATGCTTCAAATATAAGGCACCCTCACTACATATGGGGTGACTTTGAAAATGTTCAAAATAGAAATGCAAAAATTTGAAAAGTTGTCAAGTGTTGAAAAGCCAAAAAACAAAAGAAATGGCAAGAAAGTGTTCTCAAATGTTATATGCCACAAGAAATTAGGGGGAAAACAAAAACAAAGCAAACTCTCAAATGAAACTCAAATTCTATCGATCCCTTTATCCATCGTATCCATTTTTGTGCATGGTAGAGAGGGGACGACCCTTCTTCTTGTCTAGGCAAGAGGGGGAATTCCGCGATCCTCCAGTGTTTCTAACACCATAGGAAGTCTATTCTTGACAAAAGCATTTAACGATTGAGGACAAAGGTACCCTATCTTGACACAACTTGGAGGTGATTTATTGGTATCCTTCTAGGCTTTCTAGTTTGAAGAAATTGCATCTATGAAGGAGTGTGTACCCTTGAATTGTGTTGGAGCTTGTGTCCTCCACAAATTAGTGTGATAACATTTGTAAATCTCTTACAGGTTCACAAGGGTATACTTCGTATTTTAATCAGTTGATTAACGAGTACCTAATAACGGTTGGCTTGCTAGAAAGTTTGACGTTATTATCATACAGATGGCGGTGATCAACTGGTCCCTAAAGGTCACACCTATAGGATGTGTTTGAGAGATGTGGTTATAGAAATATAATCACATTGATGCCTTATATGACTAAACAGTTAGTCAATGTGTTGATGAGACAATTATTTAATGAAGATTAAATAATATTAGTTGAGACGAATTAACTGTCAATTCGTAAATTGAATATAATAAGTTATATTTAATTAAATGTATGTAATGTTAGCTTGGACAAATTAATATGTTAATTCGTAATTAAATGTAATCGGTTATATTTAATATCAACAAGATGAATGTGTGATAGTGGTAATAGTGGGGGTACTCAAACCAAGAGGTCATGGGTTCGATCCTCACTAGATGACAATTTATATTTAACACATTTATACATTTTTGGAATAACCGAAAATAAGTATTTTAATCCTTATTATTTCGGTTCATATGGGCCGATTTTTGGAAAAAGAAAATCAACCCTATTTTTCCATATACTCGGTTATAAAAGAGAGTTAGGGGTTTTTTTTCTTAATCTAATTCTTTTCCCCCATTCTTGCCTCTCATCTAAAAACACAAAAACGATAAACCCTAATTTAATTTACTGAAATTTGGGGATCGATTCTAGCAACAAGTTAAGGGCATTTCTCTTATCGTCTTGGGTGCAACTAATAGGCGAATATCATTGCGATATTGTTCTTAGGCCGAATTTGCTAGGACCGAAGGTTATTTCTTAATCCTTTACGATCTTGTTTATGCATTTTATTTTATGACTAGTAATTCATCATGTTATAATTCGATATAGTCCTTAAATTTAAAGGGATGCATGCATACAGATAAATCCCACAAGTGGTATCAGAGCCAAGGCCACGAATTTTAATTTTGATGATTTTCATAAAATTTGATGTAATCTATTTTAGGGTTTTGAATAAAAAAAAAAAAAATTGCACGGCTGAATTTTTTTATGCCGAGATCAAAATTTTTCCAGCCGTGTTGTTGCGTTTTTTTGTTGTTTTATTTCCATTTGATTCTTTCATATTGTTGTTTTAATCAGTTAAAGTTAATAATATGATAATTTGTAGATGTTTCGATTTATTAAATCGAGATGTAAATGGAAATCGGTTTTGCCGAATTGATAAAAATTTTGGGGCTGTTGTTTTTTTTCAGCCGAGACATAAACAAAAATTAGGTTTTCTGTTTTTTTGTTGTTGTTTCTGTTCATCCAGCTGAGAAAAAAAAAAAAAAAAAAAAAAATTGTTTGTCTCTCATTCGTTCACTGTTCTGTTTGGCGCAGGTTTTACAAAATTTTTTTTTTTTTTTGGTTTTTACAGAAAAACCGTGTTTAAAGAAGAAAAATATAACGGCCTGTTTTGTTTTTGCTGTTTTGCCGAAAAAGGAAAAAAAGGCTTGTTTTTGTTTTTTTCTGTAATGCCGAGGGCTTTAGTGAAGAATTTTTTTTTGTTTTTTCTTCTTGTTTTTGGCCAATAATTATTAATGTGAAGCGGTTCATAATTAATAGATACCTAATTATTTTAAAGCAATTTAAAATATTGATGGATTAAATTCATATTACAAGTTTAATATGAATTAAGTTTGAAATTAATGTGATTAATTGAGAATTGTCACTTAATTTGTTAATTTAAATAGGTGGTTTGGTTAAATTAATCAACATAATTAAGGAATTGTGTCATGTATGTTTAATTTATTTTTAGTTGATGCATTTTATTTTTGTTGAATGAATCGTTGAATGAATTTATTTATGTATTTTTTTTGCAATCGGTTGTAATTTGTAATACTTAGTGTGGCCTTAGTTAATTATGTTTTCGTAATGAAGGAAACATAATTTTTATGTAATTATGAGATCTCGAATCTCCTTTATTTTCTTTAGTTTTTGGGTTTTGAAATTAGAATGTAATAAATAGGTTTATTATGTAAATTTATTTATTGTAATTTTCAAAGAAGACTAAAAATGGAGATTGGAGCTCATTCCCGCTACATGTATCAAGATGGAACATCGAGACAAGCTTCTCGGGTCCAAAGATGGATTCCAAATTTGTATTTAATGTTCATTTTGATAGGATAGGCCACACTAGGACTTTTTATTGTTTTTACGTTTTTATTCCTATTGTTTTTCATTCACATGATAGTTTATGCATCATATTCCGCCTAAAACCAAACCACCTACTACTAAAATGCATGAAAATTGACACATATAGGTTGTATGTTCGTTTTCATAGACATATAGATGTCACATGTTTATTAAGCCATCATCTATGTTTAATCATTCACGCATGCTAGATATTAGTTCACTTAAAATGAATTAAAATAAAGTTGATGGGATCTTCCTCTAAAACGGAAATTGAGATAAGTCTTTATAAGGGCAAACAACTATGAATGCCTTCTTCGTCGGTAGGCATAATATGACCCCTTCAACGTTGGGTAAATAGTTTGTGTTGACTTAGTTTATCTCAACATTATAGTCCGAAGAGTTTCTCGTGATTATGATGGATTAAAGATAGAATTTACAGAAATTTATCGACCAAGAATTCTAACAGTAGAATTAGCCAAAAGGTTGGCTTATCAATTTACAGATAATTGAGTCTTGGGAACATTTATAAAATTCTTGAGGAAGGTCAATTGTATAAATGTTTTGAGTCTTCGCGTTATGACATTAGATCATTAGACTTAAATTAAAATCGATGCACATGCTTATTATTTATTCTTCTTTTCGCAGTGTAGAACACGTTTATTTTACTGTTACAACAAAATGTCTGGAAATAACGCAATCCAAATACCTAGTGGCACACTTGGACGCGAGTCCTGGCTGAAAATATTCATGGACCAAATGAATCGGTTCACACGCCGAAAAACGACGGGTCCAACTTTGCGGATCGGGAGGCAAAGATTACGGAATGTTGCCATTCTTGACGGTAAGCTCAGTGTACTTAATCGAGCCAATACCGTAAACCCAGGCCCCAATGCAGGAGTCAACGAGTCACTCGCTTATAGTGACTTCGTTATGGAAGTGGGTTCGATAAAGAACGTACTCATCTTTGCAATGGAAACCAATTTGCAGAGACGCTTCATTGCCCAAGGTGCGAACAATATTTTCACCACGCTCACTAACGAGTTCTCAAAAGCACCGAGAATCGTTACATATGAGCATACATGTCGCTTCTTTGATGCGAAACTCCAGAAGGGCCAACCGGTTAGCCCACACATTCTTCACATGATTGAGAATGTCGAGAAGCTGGAGGCACTTGATTGCAAAATCAGTGAGAGCATTGTCATTGACCGAATGCTTCATTCTCTTCATGATGGTTTTACCCTTTTCAGGGCGAACTACTACATGAATGACTTGAAAAAGAGTCCTCATGAGCTACACTCCCTTCTCGTACAGACCGAGAGGGATATGAAATTGAGTGGGAGCATGAAGCAGAATGTTCTCACGATTTCCATCAAGGGTAAAGATAAGGGCAAGGCTCATCGCGACCTAGCTGTAGGTAAGCCAAAGTTTAAAAAGCCAGGAAACGGTAAGAGTGGGCCCGGTGAGACTAGTGGCTCACAGGGCAAGGCAAAGAGCAAGGGCGGTGAGATTGAGTGCCACCATTGTTACAAGACTGGACATTGGAGGAGGAACTGTCCCGTCTACCGTGAGGACATCAAAGCAGGCCGCGTCGTCATATGATTGAGATTAACCATGCAAGTTTCGGAACTTGGGTACTTGATACTGGTTGTGGTTCTCATATGTGTAATCATTTGCAGGGCCTAAAGAACATCACACCTCTCGAAAAAGGTGATGTGGACCTGCGAGTCGGGAATGGAGCACGAGTTGCTGCTGTATCGAAGGGAACATATGTAATCCAACTCCCTAGTGGTTTTGAGTTATTTTTAAATAACTGTTACTATGTACCTAGTTTGTCTAAGAACATTATTTCTGTTTCCGTACTTGCTAAAGACGGTTTTGCATTTTCAATAAAGGATAATAGCTGTATTTTCTCTTTCAATGAAATGATTTATGGCAAAGCAGTTTCCATGAATGGAATTTACATCTTAGATCAAACCACGGAAGTATTACACATGAATAATAAGAAATTAAAGGTTGGTGACAAAGATCAAACCTATCTATGGCATTCTCGAATGGGACACATAAATGAGAAACGCGTAAAGAAACTCGTCGATAATGGGACTATTCCCGCATTCGAATTTTCAACATATGGCACGTGTGAATCATGTCTCATTGGCAAAATGACTCGAATTTCCTTCAAAGGTGTTGGAATGCGCGCTAGTAACCTATTAGGACTCATACATACTGATGTTTGTGGACCTATGTCAATTACCCTAGAGATGGCTATAGATATTTTATCACTTTCGCGGACGATTTGAGTAGATACGGATATGTCTACTTAATGAAGCATAAAAGTGAGTCCTTTGAGAAATTCAAGGAATACCAGAATAGGGTTGAGAACCAACTGGGTAGAAAGGTTAAAGCACTTCGTTCAGATCGGGGTGGCGAATATCTTTCAAATGAGTTTGATCAACACCTTAAAGACTGTGGAATCGTTCTACAGTTAACTCCACCTGGAACACCTCAATTAAATAGTGTATCCGAACGGAGAAATCGTTACTTGATATGGTTCGATCCATGATGAGTCACACGGTAGTGCCTGATTCATTATGGGGTTTTGCTCTTTTGTCAGCTGCTCTTATACTTAACCGAAGTCCGACTAAAGCTGTCGACAAGACTCCATATGAAATGTGGAAGGGAACGGTCCCTAACTTGTCCTTTATTCGGGTTTGGGGTTGCGAGGCTTATGTCAAGTGGAAACACGAGGATTAGCTCGGCCCGCGATCGGTCAAGACATACTTTATAGGTTATCCAAAAGGAACATTTGGTCAATACTTCTATTCGCCTACCGAACATCAAGTTTTTATTGCGGCTAGTGCGACGTTCTTAGAGAAAGAATTTCTCGAGAACAAAACGAGTAATAGAACCTTCGAGCTGTCGGAGATTCCAGAACCAACAACCGAGGAACGGATGGAGGAAGTTGTTCCTCCAACTGATGATACGGTTAATATTCCTGAGGAACCTAGGAGGTCGGGTAGAGTCTCTCATACTTCGGACAGATACATTGGTATGGTCGAGGAGAATGACGTTTTACTCCTAGAGAGTAATGAACCCGCTACCTATAAAGGTGCAATGATTTGTTTCGACTCAAAGCTATGGCTAGATGCCATGCAATCCGAGATGGACTCCATGTATGAGAATAACGTGTGGGATCTAGTTGATTTACCTAATAAGGTAAAACCTCTACAGTGCAAATGGCTTTACAAAATAAAGCGTTATGTAGACGCGCAACCAGATACCTATAAGGCACGACTAGTGGCAAAAGGTTTCACTCAAGTGCACGGACTGCATTATGATGAGATTTTTGCACCTGTAGTCATGCTACGTTCCATTCGGATAATCTTAGCGATTGCCGCTTTTCATGATTATGAAATTTGGCAAATGGATGTGAAAACCGCCTTCTTAAAGGGTTATTTGGAGGAAGAGTTGTACATGGTGCAACCCAAAGGTTTCATAGATCCTGAACATCCTAAGAAAGTATGCAAGCTTAAGCGCTCCATTTATGGACTTAAGCAAGCTTCTCGGAGTTGGAATCATCGTTTCGACCAGGTGATAAAAGAGTATGGTTTCACTCGATCGGTCGAAGAACCATGCTTATATATCAAGTCGAGTGGGAGCAAGATTGTATTCTTGATATTGTATGTCGATGACATACTCCTGATTGGGATGACATTCCTCTTCTATCTTCGGTTAAAGAATGGTTGAAGACCCATTTCCAGATGAAAGATATGGGTGAGGCACAACGCATTTTGGGAATCCGTATCTACCGAGATAGATCACGACGGACGTTATCACTTAGTCAGGAGTCTTATTTGGATAAGATTCTTGAGAAGTTCAGCATGACCAACTCCAAGAAAGGGAATCTTCCAATGACGTCTGGGATGCAGTTGAGCAAGTCTCAGTCACCCACGATGCCTGAAGGGATTGAGCGCATGAGTTGTGTTCCTTATGCATCTGCAATAGGATCAATCATGTATGACATGATATGCACACGTCCAGACGTGGCATATGCATTGAGTATGACGAGTCGGTACCAAAAGAATCCAGGTGAAAGACATTGGATAGCTGTTAAAAATATCCTCAAGTACCTACGAAGGACTAAGGATAGGGTATTGACTTATGGAGGCGATACTAAGCTATGCGCAATCGGTTACGCAGATGCTAACTTCCAAACGGATCGAGATGATTCAAAATCTCAGTCTGGGTTCGTCATCACTCTTAATGGTGCTGCGGTCAGCTGGAAGAGTTCCAAACAGAGTGTTGTAGCAGATTCTACTACTGAATCCGAGTACTATGCCGCTTCGGAAGCAGCTAAGGAAGCGATATGGATGCGTCGATTCTTACAAAGACTTACGATAGTTCCTAGTTCGAATGACCTGATCACCATCTATTGTGACAATAGAGGTGCCATCTTCCAGGCTAAGGAGCCTAAGTCTAGCAACAAATCTAGACATGTACATCGGAAAGCTCACCTGATCCGTGATTATGTGGAGCAAGAAGAGATAGTGATTGACAAGATTGCGACGGATGATAACATCGCGGACCCTCTCACTAAACCGTTGAATTTTGATAAGCATGAAGGGCACGTTATTTCCATGGGAATTAAACGTGTTCCTGAGTTGTAGTAGTTGATTATGAATTTGATACATTATCTTTTTCATATACTATTTATAACTTCATCGTTTTATTATAATATTTTGTTTTTCATGTGGATTGTCGACAACTACGCCACAAAGTGAACTGAATTACATTATATTTTGTTTTGGTCCGTAATCGCCTACAAGAGCTGATAACTCTGGCTATTATATTGTGCAGTCGATTGATGGTGGGTTCAACGAGCCATAAGTCAAACTGTTGACTGATCGATCACAAATGCGAGATTATAACGATACCTCGTAGGACAAAATTTTGTGACAACGTAATGGAGTCCTAAATGTTTAAAAACATTCGGTGCCAGGTCGTGGATAGGACATCCATTGTGTTCCTAGAGTCGATTCTTTTGACTATCGACTGTCTCTTGAGATTGAGACAGTTTTGGGTGACTTTGGTTTCTTTCTCACGGTCTGCCGTAACTAGAGGCTAAGTAGATTTTTTCTGGGTCATTTCAAACTGTGCTTACATCTGCAGGATTCGAGTTGAGGAAAATATCCAACCCTTATCAGGTATAGTTATTTATCATGGCCACTCGAGAAGTTGTAACTGAAATGCATGGCCATGCTCGAATGATGATTCGTTTATCAGTTAAGTTACTCTCTAGTCGGGGAAACCACTCTTGATGATGATCGCTTGTAAAATACGACCTTTGCGAATACGGATTTTGCAAATTGTTTTACATTGAGTGGGAGAAATTTTAGGATATGAGAATCGGTTATCGCACATACACTTGTGAGGACAAGTGGGAGTTTGTTAGAGCTTGTGTCCTCCAAAAATTAGTGTGATAACATTTGTAAATCTCTTACAGGTTCACAAGGGTATACTTTGTATTTTAATCAGTTGATTAATGATTACCTAATAACGGTTGGCTTGTTAGAAAGTTTGACGTTATTATCATACAGATGGCGGTGATCAACTGGTCCCTAAAGGTCACACCTATAGGATGTGTTTGAGAGATGTGGTTATAGAAATATAATCACATTGATGCCTTATATGACTAAACAGTTAGTCAATGTGTTGATGAGACAATTATTTAATGAAGATCAAATAATATTAGTTGAGACGAATTAACTGTCAATTCGTAAATTGAATATAATAAGTTATATTTAATTAAATGTATGTAATGTTAGCTTGGACGAATTAATATGTTAATTCGTAATTAAATGTAATCGGTTATATTTAATATCAACAAGATGAATGTGTCATAGTGGTAATAGTGAGGGTACTCAAACCAAGAGGTCATGGGTTCGATTCTCGCTAGATGACAATTTATATTGAACACATTTATACATTTTTTGAATAACCAAAAATAAGGATTTTAATCCTTATTATTTCGGTTCATATGGGCCGATTTTTGGAAAAAGAAAATCAACACTATTTCTCCATATACTCGGTTATAAGGAGAGTTAGGGGTTTTTTTTCTAAACCTAATTCTTTTCCCCCATTCTTGCCTCTCATCTAAAAACACAAAAACGATAAACCCTAATTTAATTTACTGAAATTTGGGGATTGATTCTAGCAACATGTTAAGGGCATTTCTCATATCGTCTTGGGTGCAACTAATAGGCGAATATCATTGCGATATTGTTCTTAGGCCGAATTTGCTAGGACCGAAGGTTATTTCTTAATCCTTTACGATCTTGTTTATGCATTTTATTTTATGACTAGTAATTCATCATGTTATAATTCGTTATAGTCCTTAAATTTAAAGGGATGCATACAGATAAATCCCACAAATTGCTTCCCTTGTAGATAATTTCCGCCACTTAGATGAGGAAAGTGGTTATTCTTTTGTAGATGCATCCATTACTTGATTTTGTGTGCTTAATGTTTGGATGTGTCGCCATTTTGGCAAGACCCACCTTGCCTTGCAAGAAGGCATCCTACCTCATGGTTGTCTTGTCGTGAGTTGAAGGGGCGGAGTGAGACCCGCTAATTGTCTCATATCACCTATGTTATTAGGTTAGTTTAAATAATGGTCCTAGTCTTTGTCACCTCTTTACTCGGGACGAGCAAAGGTTCGGTTTGGGGATATTTGATGTGAACATAATTAGAGCATATTTAGTCCCCGAATTAGCCTTGTTCCCATGCTTTTTAGTGCATATTTGGATCATTTATTGTCTTTAGTCCTTTGTTTTGTATATTCTTTGAGGTTTTGTGTCCTTGGTAGGAAAGGAGTGCAAACCTTGCATTTTCATGGCAAAATGAGGCTAAATTGATTGAATTCAATGACCAAGCATCAAGGAGAGACAAGATTAGAAGGCCTTTGTACATACTATAGTATATGAGCAATGATGAGAAAATATCCTTGCATCCCCGAGGAAATCCTCAAGGATTTTATGAAAAAAAAAGGAAGAAAAAAAGAAGGAATGAAACTGTTTGACAATCCGTGCGGATTGCCCTGAAGACGCCCGTCCACCACCCACAATCCGAGCGTCTTCCTCCACAAGACGCCCGGGCAAAACCTCCACAAGACGCCCGTCTTCGCCCTCTGGACGCCTGTCCAAGAACGCCCAAATCCGCCCGTCCCGTGCCAAAAACGCCCGGATTCCCAGACAGTACTTTCGTCTTCTACAAGCTTCAAGGAAGGATGCGCATCTTTTTCCAAGACCGGCGAAAAAGAGACCGGAGTCTCCCTAGAGACCGGCGATTCCTCAAGGACTTAATCGTCATTTAAGCCCTTAGTAAACCCTAATTTATGTACCTAATCCCCACTATAAATACCCCATTAGTCTAATTAGAAGAGCATGTTCTTCTTAGCAATCTTTAGTCTAGTTAATATCAATCAAATCTCTCTTTAATATTGTAATCAACATTTAATCAAGTTTTAATACAAGTTTTAATTCCTTAATATCTCTCTTGTTCATCCTTTATTTTGGGTAATTGAAGATTATTTGGGTTATTATTGGGAGATTGACAACCTTCCAATCAAGCATCAAGTACTTCTTTTATTCTTTGCTTTATTATTGGAATCATTAGTAGGTGTAATTCTCTTAATCCCTTTTTAATTATTGTTAATCACTTTAATTTATTCATCATGTTTTACTTTGTTGGTATGATTGATAACCTTGCTAGCATGTTCAACATGATAATGAGCGAGTAGTTTCCTTAGCTAGGGTTAATGTGTAATTAGGGGAAACCAACATGGGGAATGATTCATGCTTAAATTAATATGCTTTCATAATTTATTTGCTTGCTTGTTGTGATCTCAACTTGTGCACATGTTATGTTTGATGAAATGTGAGCCTATGAATCCTTGCATTTTTTACCCATCACCTATCTTTTCAATGAGACTTGTAAGACATAAACCAACTCGACTCTCATTAGACCATGCATATTGTTGAGTAGGGAAGATTAATTCGACTTGTAAGTGTCGTACAATCTAATCGATTCGGCTCCGGGACCCAAACTTTCCTAGGATTGTAAGACATAAACCAACTCGATCCATCACAACAATAATTGCTTGCTTATAATTTGAGAACATGTTTGTATGATCAATTCCCATGAATCCCCTATGACCCCATGATACCCTAGTGCTTTTTATCAATTGTTTACATCCCTTTTAATTCATCTTGCCTGTTTACTTTCATTACTATTTAGTTTAGTGATCTTCTAGTTCAAACCCCAATTGTGACACCCTTAGACACCACTAGTTGCAATAGAAATCTCATCTCAATTCCCGTCCCTTGGGATCCAACCTTTACTTGCCTCTTTACTAATTGTAGAGTTGTTGGTGAAGTTATAAATTGTGTTTTGGTCTAGGTGCTCCTAACGACAAGTACTGAAAACTAAACCCTCACGAGGGATCACGACCATCCATACTCCAACGTAGTGGTCAACCACATACTCAAATCCCAGGGATACTTCCCAGGAATGCCACTAAACCCTATCAGAAAGAATAACTTTGCACCTTTTAAGGAAGGAGACTCCCAAAGGATACCACTAGGCTTGGGGTACAAACCCACCAAAGCATAAACTCTTGAAATGCTTAAGTTCGGAATCGCAAAAATAAGGGAATCCAAATGCAACCCTATCTCCCTACACTAAATGGTTACTTCGTCAGAGAGGGGGACTGTGAAAATTTTTATGCATTTCCTGGACCTTAGAGATACAAAGGCATTCAACTAGCTGGAATCGAGGTCTTCCACCATTGCTACTTCATTCCTCCAGAAATGGTTCCAACCGTCAAAACTCGTCAGACACCTTGTCTCGACGAACAAGCTCTTAGCCTCCTGTTTGGAGAAGATCGATTCGTCAGGGCGGCAAAGGATGAGATCATTACCCTAATACTTCAGGACGACTATTTCAACCTTACAACACTGATCACCGACACTAACTCAAATCAGCAGAAAGGATTGAGAAATTCGATTAAGTGGACCAACAATCAAGGAAAGCTCTTCAAGGTCACTACTGGAGAAGGAGAGATGTTCAAAGGTGAACCCGAAGACAATGAATTCGAGTCAGAGTTGGAATCAGAGTCAGAGTCAGAACCTAAGTCTAGAGAAGTCGCCAGAGAGTCTCCTCCTGTCGTAACTCCCCACCCCTTTGTTTCTCCTAGCATAGCGTCACCTAGTAACATTAGCTTGGGGAATGTCCTAGCAACTGTCCCTTTACCGCCACTGACTATCGCGCATATGGCTTCTTTGTTTCAGCTATTTTCAAATTTTAATATGAATAAATCTGATTCTGCTTACTCCTCGTGTTTTTCTGAATGCAATTCTATTTATGATGATAATGAGGATAATCCTGACCCAGACTCAATCGAATTACCTCCCTATATAGTCAAACAAATACTAGAAGAGGGGGAAGGGGCACCCGTTATAGAAAACACTGAACCTATCAACGTAGGAACGGAATTAGAACCCCAAGAACTTAGAATAAGGACGACCTTAGACCCAACCGAAAGGGCCAATTTCATCGACCTCCTACACGAGTTCAAAGACGTCTTCGCTTGGTCTTACAAGGACATGCCAGGGATCGACAGGGATATTGCAGAACATCGCATTCCAATCAAGCCATGTTTTAAGCCTGTAAAACAGAACCTTCGTCGGATGAGGACAGAGTGGGTTCTTAAGATTAAAGAAGAAGTCGATCAGCAATTCAAAGACGGGTTCATCAAAGTTTCCGAGTATTCACACTGGGTGGCTAACATAGTCCCCGTACCCGAAAAAGATGAGCAAATCCGGGTTTGTGTTGATTTCAGGGATTTGAACAAAGCAAGTCCTAAAGACGACTTCCCTCTATCACACATCGATATATTGGTAGATAATACATCATATCACGCGTTATTATCCTTCATGGACGGGTATGCAGGGTATAACCAAATCAAAATGGCCATAGAAGATATGCACAAGACAGCCTTCGTCACTCAGTGGGGCACATACTGTTATACTGTTATGCCATTTGGGCTAATCAATGCTGGGGCTACATACCAACGCACTGCGACCACTTTTCTACATGGTATGATGCACAAAGAGGTATAGGTGTACGTGGATAATATGATTGTCAAATCTAAGGATAGGAAATGACACATCAACAACCTTCGCAAATTCTTCCTCAGATTGCGCCAGTACAACATGAGGCTCAATCCTCAGAAATGTGCGTTCGGAGTAACGTCAAGCAAGCTTCTGGGATACGTCATCAGCCAGAGGGGAATAAAAATTAATCCATCCAAGATCAGGGCCTTAATCGAAATACCACAACCCCAGACAGAAAAGGAGGTTAGAAGATTCTTGGCAAAGTGCAATACATTAGTCGATTCATATCGAAGCTCACTATGATCTGGGAACCTATCTTCAAAAAGCTCAAGAAAACGAACCATACCATATGGGACGAAGATTGTCAAAAGGCATTTGACAGGATAAAGGAGATATTGGCTAAGCCACCTGTCCTAATGCCTCCCCAACGAGATCAACCTCTTGGTTAATATCTCATAGTCACCGAAACAACCATGGGGGCTAAGCTCGCGCAGACTGCTGGAAAGGAAGAAAGAGCTATCTACTACCTTAGTAAGAAGTTCTTAAAATACGAGTGTAAGTACACACCTCTCGAAAAGACATGCCTCGCTCTTATGTGGGCAACAAAGAAGCTACGCCATTATATGCTTAGCTACTCTGTCAAGGTGTATTCTAAAATGGATCCCGTCAAATACCTCTTTGAGAAACCCGTTCTCCATGGACGCTTAGTAAGATGGACCTTAATGCTCTTAGAGTTCGATCTCAAATACGTACCCTTGAAAGCCATAAAGGGTCGTGCCATGGCCGAATTCTTCGCAGACAATCCAGTCCACAATACGCAAGAAATAGACACATGGTCTTTCCCAGATGAGGATATTCTACAAACCAGTATGGATTCTTGGGATCTTTACTTTGATGGGGCATCCAATTTGAGAGGATTCGGAATAGGAGTGTTGCTCATTTCTCCTGAAGGCAAGCATACACCACTTTCTGTCAAACTCGACTTGGAGGTGACGAATAATGCAGCAGAGTATGAAGCTTGCCTCATTGGTCAACAAGCAGCAGTGAGTTTAGGGATCAAGCATCTTCGAGTTCACGGCGACTCATCCTTGATCATCAACCAAATTACTGGATCCTGGAAAATCCGGAGTGAAAGTCTAGCACCATACCACGCTAGGATAGATCAAGTTGCTCAATTCTTGGATCAAGTCACCTATCTACACCTGCCTCGCGAAGAAAATTAGTTTGTGGACGCACTTGCAAAACTCGCATCTCTGATTAATATGCCAGACGACATGGTTGAAATGCCCTTGTGCATCGAGCGGCAATCAGAGCCAGCTTATGTACACTTCCTTATAGATGAAGAAGAAAACCCAAAAGAACCTTGGTTCCAGGCCATTCTCAATTTCAAGCTCAATGGTACATACCCACCAGATATGGATAAGAGGGGACAACGCGCCATACGCCTAGTTGCCTCTCAATACCTCCTCATGAAGGGAGAGTTATACAAAAGAACACCTCTTGGTGTCGTCTTGCGTTGCCTTTATCGTTCGTAGGCGCAAAAAGTAATGGAAGAAGTTCATGATAGAGAATGCGGTCCTCACATGAGTGGACCTATTGATGCGTGTCATTTATATGATGTTTTACACCCTATTTTACACGTATTTCAGAGCTCATTTATGTAGTTTATGCTACTATTTTCCCAGTTTCCGTCTACTTTCGTGTTTTTGTGTAATATTGCAGAAATGTGAAGAATCCAGCGGGAAATGAGCTGAATCCGTCCCCGAGTACCTAGCATTGCATTTGACATGAAGTATTTACTCGGGAAGTGAACTTGGTCGATTGACTGGGTTAGTTGGTCGATCGACTGGAGCCATGTTAGATTAGCTACGTTTTAATTAATTAAATTGCTATATTTGACGAATCGAGTGCACGCGACTAGTTGAATGTTTAGGAATTGACCGACCCGTTAAGATCGAAAGATAGGGAAGGGAGATAGCCTACTTAATTAAGACGACTAAATTAATAAGATCGAGAGATAAGTTAATTTAGATTTTGAGTTTCATTAATCAAGAACGAAAGTTGGTATTAGTGAGATTAGGGACCCGTAGCTCAGGCCGAGAGGTTGCTACCTGTTAAAAATGGACCGAGAGGACTTTTTATTTTCCCGTCTAACATGTTTAAGACAGTTTACCTAGAATTGCCGCCGTCGAAACTACAGTGAACCGACCGTCTTAGCATTCTTTTACTATTTGATTTCATCCGTTCTTTTTAGTATCTCATTTATCTGCTTAGTTACTATTGCTCTTTTAGTTATAGATTATTCAAATCAAACCCCCCTCACATTTGTTACTTAGACTAAAATCAGACGACTATTAATTGCATCGCCTCTCTGTGGTTCGACCCTGACTGCCGCTATCTATAGTAGTAGTTTGGAAACTATAAATTTATCTTTGGTACTCTACGACGGTATCAAATTTTGGCGCCGTTGCCGGGAGGCAATTGTTTAAATTTTTAGTTGTTTTTATTTTAGTCTTTTCTCAGTTTAAGGGAGATCTGTTCCTTAAACTCTTCTTATATTCTACTCGTAGTTTCTTCTTATGCGCAGGTCACAGGGTGGTGAATTACTACCGTTCAATCCTGAGATTGAGAAGACTTTGCGTGAGTTGAGACGATCATCTAGAGTATTGCCGACAGAGGAAGAGCTGAGTACTCTGTCCAGTTACTATGAGAACGAGCTATTCGAGGAGGATCCACCTTCATCTCCTATTTCTACTTCTTCAGCTGAGACCGTCACATCTCTAGATATGGCTGAAGAAGCTAGTATAGCCAGTCACTCCGAGCCGAAAGCTGAGAATCTCTACAAGAGATTCGCATTGCCAGCTGGGACAGATAGGAAATTCGAACCAAAACCGGCTTACATTAACTTGGTTGAGAGAAACCAATTTGGGGGAGCTGCAAATTAAGATGCAGCTAAGCATATAGAGAGATTCATTGACTAATGTTGCTCCATACCCCCACCGTAGGTGTGACTCGAATCGGGTAAAGGAGACAATGTTCTTATTTTCGCTCCCCGATCTTTGCTAGGGAGTGGTACCGATATCTGGATCGAGCTGCTAATGGGATAACTGATTGGAATTCGTTGGCCTTAGCGTTTTATAAGAAATACTTCTCTGCATCGAAGACCAATGCGATTAGAGCTCAGATCACGAGCTTTAAACAGGGTCCTGATGAAGATTTTCATGAGGCATGGGTCCGTTTCAAGAGACTGGTGCGAACTATTCCGCACCATGGGTTTGAGAAGTGGTTTCTGTGCAACCAATTCTACAATGGTCTTTATGATGATCAGAGAGCTATCCTAGATCTTTGCAGACTAATGGGAGATTTCAAGAAAATAGCGGTGAGACAAAGGGGTGGAAAATCATCGATGACATAGCCATCCATAAAGCTGAGCATGGGAATTCTAGAGGAAATCAGAGGAGGTCAGCTGAATCACCTGGTGTCGCTGCAATAGAGGCCCTTACTGCGAGATTCGACAAGATAGACTTCAAGGGATCCCAAAAAGGAGGTATATACAAGGTTAATGCTGTTTCAGACGGTCCCTTTTTATGCAAAAGATGTGGAGCTGAGGGACATGTTTCGGATTTTTGTCCTAGTTCGACTGAAGTATGTGCTGCCTTTCAACATTATAGACAGACTGGTACATATCCCGATTCCTCTAATGTCCACCCCAATTTGAGGTGGACCAACCACAATGTCCTTAATCCGGGTCCATAGCAGCAACAGCAGCAGAATTATGTGTGATACGGTCGTTTCTGTACCAAAAATAAATACCTAAATATAACTAACAGAAGCTAGCGATAAGTAGGGTCGATCTCCACAGGGAGGCGGTCACTATTCACTTGTCTACTCGGTCTGTCTGATGTCACAATTGGGGGTTTTGATTATGTTAACTAAACTAAAGAGATTAAGGCAAGAGAAATAAGAGCAAGAGGAAATAATGATGAAATGCAAGGGTAAATCAGATAAAAGAGAGGAATATGCTAGGAATCGGTCTACCGTGGCAGCTACACTATTGGGTCAACTGAGTCGATTAAATTATTGATAAGAAGAGCGAGGTCGTCACCTTTCGGTCCTTAAACCTACGATTATACCCTTTCGGCCTCTAATCGCCCTAGGGTCTCCCTAACTTAGCTTTCGCCCAAGTTAGGTATCACCTATTGTAATTAAGCAAGCCTTCCCTTCCAATCTTTCGATCCAGGTTGGGGGTAACTAAATAAATCGGTCTCTTGCATGCATTCATTCAACCTAATCACAATTATATTGCTTAATACAATTCTTGTCGCAAAACGAATCTAATCATGTCGATCCTAACATATTTCTACCACGGTTTCCCTAGTCCTAACTTATTAAGGGAATTAGATAGACATAATTAAATAAGCAAGAACAAGAAATAAAGAAGAAATAAGCATTAAACAAGAGTAGAGGGGAGGAATGAATTACTGAATTAATGATCCGGAAATAAGGAAGAACCAAAGTAACAGGGACAGTGTATTCAAAATAATCAGAGAGGAGAAGCCCCCGAAACATGACGTCCTAACTTCCTATTTATAAGAAAATAGGATTTATTTGACCTAATGACGGAATAAAACTAAAAAGACCAAGCCCATAAGAGAATCCACTTGATCGAGTGATTTAAAACCACTCGATCGAGTAACCTAAAGCTTAAACCACTCGATCGAGTAGAAAATCTACTCGATCGAGTAAATCCTAAAATGCCACTACTCGATCGAGCAAAATTGTACTCGATCGAGTACTTTCCAGCAACAATTTCCTGCTTTGCGCACTGAACTTCAAACGGCTGCCATTTCTTCGTTACTTTGGCAAACAGGGCGATTCCAGTGGCGTTGGAAATCTAAGAGGACAAGATTTCATATCCAATTGGAATCACCTGAATATCAGTTGTATAACTCGAGATATGGCTCTTCAAATTAGGCACTAGCAATTTGAAGTTCTTCCTTTGCTCGCCTAGCTATCTTAGTTCTTTGCGCATCTCAAAATAGCTACATTCCCGCTCCAAATTCAATCTTTCTCCAAATGCATGCTAAACGGACGGTAAAAGGCTTGATTTCACTACTTTCTGGTTCATTCCTGCAAATAAGACAAAACAAACCAAAGTAACATATTCGGGGCATTTCGTAGCATAAACTACAATAAAAGCATGGAAATACGTGCATGAAAAGGCCTAAAAAGACTATATAAAATGCACGTATCAAATCTCCCCAAACCAAACCTTTACTCGTCCTCGAGTAAAATAAATGCAAACTAATGGAACGGAAAAGATAACTCAGAGCTAGCTACAAATTCCCACTTAAACCAATTTAATGCAAGCAACTAACACTTATAGCAAGACAGTCAAATGCAAACGAGTTGTAAGATGTTTATAATAAAGCTGAACCGTCGACCTTGCAAGACCTTTAATAATGGACTCTCACGGGTCACTCTTCTCTCATGAAGCAAAGGGTGAACATATATATATAAGAGAGAAAGAAAAATAGTCGCTCACCTAAACTGCGACCTACATAACATGCATGCAACTAATATGATAGACAATTCTAGCTACCGTACACACATTCCAACCAAACGAGGTCCTGTCACAGCCGAGGGCTTACAAAAATATGGTAAAGTGAGGCAATGGGTAAGAAAAGGAGAAACATTTATGGGAATGTGGAGGTATAGGTGATCAAGCTAGTACCTAAACAAAACCATATAACAACATCCGTTTCCAACTCAATTATGAATTAAGCACATGCCCTTCATTTGGCACAAAACTCACCAAACGAACTGAAGATACTCCTCAAAAGATACAGATAAAGCATAGGAGCGAAACCGTCTCATCAAACAACATCTCTTTTTTTTTTTCTTTTTCTATTTCTAAATCACGGTTTCCTCTTTTCTTTTCTTCACGTTTTTTCTGTTTTTTTTTTCATTTTTCATTTCTTTTTCTTTTTTCACTTTTTTTTTTCATCAACCTTTTCCTCAATTCATCCTCCTTTTTTTCTTTTCTACCAACTCCAAATCATGCAATATAAACCAAACTTGGCACAATAAATTATATACCGCAAAAGCATACATTATACTAGCTTGACAAGGCAGGCTAAATTTGGATGTAGCTAAGGGTCAACAGGCAAATTTGGCTAATGTGGAGTTAAATGGGTAAAAATGAAAGAAAGGGAAATTGTAAGCACCTCCCTGCATGTGACACCAACCACTAACCCGAATGTATGTAGGCAAAAAGCAATTGAATTTCATATATGTGCAAATTGATGAACATGTTATGCAAGGAGTAATTACTCACAATCCTACATGAAACCGATCATGAATGTCACCAGTTTATAAGGCTCTAATCCTTTAGAAATTATAAGTAGATTGCCAAAATTGTCAGGTCAAGTCTATTCGTTCAGCTAAATTCAACATTAACTCGTAGATATGCAAAAGACAAAGCTAAAAGATATAAATTTATTGCAAGGCTTAAGCAAAAAGACAAATTACAGTGCAATTTCATCACTGAAATCCACCGTTCCGACTCAACCTATATGCTAAAATAGACATGAATTTTTTTTGATTTTATCAATTTTTAATTTTTATGAGATTTTTTTTGAATTTTATAAAAATAACAGACAATGCATACATAAATTAAATATGATAACAGAAATGCAATAAAAACAATATGCAGACACAGATATGGATGCATAACCTCCCCAAACCAAACCGTACAATGCCCCCATTGTACCAAAACATGGAAAGGAAATGCAAACTAAAAGAGAAAGAGAGTAAATGCGGAAAACTTACAATATTACGCGAAGAAGGGACCTCCCCAAACCAGCCAGCAACGTGGGAGGTCGCTAAATAGCCCAAATATCGTCGCAGGAAGCAAATCCAAGTCAAAACACTCGATCAAGGTGAGACAATGGTCGATCGAGTAGAATGGGCATCAAAAACTGCTCGATCGAAAGGAAATTGGTCGATCGAACGGTTTCTCTCTTTGCAGGTGCTCGATCGAGTAAAATAATCATTCGATCGAGTGGATTTAGCAGCAAAACTGCTCGATCGTGTACAAAAAGTACTTGATCGGGTAATCCTCAGTGTGTTCCTGCAAAACGCAAGTAAAAACAGCCCGCAAACTAACAAAACAAGCATACTGAGATAGTCTATGGGATGAAAACCATTTATTACAACTGAAATGAAATAAAAATGCAAAATAAAAACTTCGGGTTGCCTCCCGAGTAGCGCTAGCTTCAGTCAGGTCCCAGCTCGACCTTCTTTTTCTTCGAGCCTCTCTAATTAGTCATAATCAAAACAGCTCAAAGCGCGCAGCATTACATCATACATCTGCGCATGTGCTACACAAAAGCATAAGTAGCACCAAAGTGGAATACAAGCATAGGAAATAAAAGTATATAAACATTTAAGTCTAACAAATTTCCTATGAGAGCTCCTAAATTTATCCACAAAATATAGGAGCGTGGGAGCAGTAGATGATAAATTAAGGTTCTGTTTCAGATTAACAATTTTGACATGACAAGTACGGTGAAAGACAGTTAAATTAATTAACAATCTGGGAGAGGGTATGTTATTGAAATACGAAGCATGAGTAATATGAGGCATTATATTATTCAAACAAACAATAATGGAATTATCGTTAACTACCTCCGGTTGGTTGCTCTCAACGATGGAATCATAGAAAAAAGAATTTATTACCTCTTCCGTGCTAGGAGCAATTACCGACTCAGCTGCTTCCTCATCACCCTCCTCAGTGGATTTCAGCCCATAAATCGCAGCCTCAAGTGCATCCAACTCGGCCTTGAAAAGGGGTGATTCACCGTAACCATTATCATCATCAAAATCGTCATCTAGAATGAACCAAAGTGACGATTCAAAGCTCCCACTGGCCAACTCACTCGATCGAGCAAAATTATCACTCGATCGAGTACTTTCCTCCTGCATTTCACTCGATCGAGTAGAAATATCACTCGATCAAGAACTTTCTTCTGGAAATTCACTCGATCGACTAATATAAGTCACTCGATCGAGTGATTCTTCCTGTACAGCGTTGAAATCTTCGTGTAAACTTTTGAAATATGATAGAAATTCGTCGTCCGAGTCATATAAATCATCCTCAGCATCGGGCAACACGGGTTCTTCAGGGGAAAAACCGCTCTCGGTAAAGTATACCTCTTCTGGTTGCCAACTATCCGACTCAGCTACTAACTGAGCAATTTCAGACTCGAGCTTATCAAATCGCGCACAAGTGCGTCTATCATCATCTTGCATTTGGAATGCAAGTGTCTCCAACAAAGATTTCAGCTCCGCAAGCTCTTCTTTCTGTATATCAGGAGGATCTTGTTGCGGGGGCCATTGATAGGGTGGATGTGGCGGCACAACTACAGGGGAATGGCTAACACGTCCCCAACGCTTGAACTCGTAGACCGCGTCATTTTCTGCCATACAAAGAACTGCATTGTGCTCAGCAGAACCACATCTCCTTGATAAATCACCTTTGCGCCATATAATGGGACATAGGTGATGGGTCAAAGGTATTCAAGCCTTCCCTTTAACGATCTTTCACCTAAAACTGTCTAGGTAGTACCTGTAAGGCCTATCAAAACAGCACTAAAGAAAAAGATTAGAACTGCCTCAAGGAATAAATTCCTTGAGGCTAAAAACAGATAAAATAAAACAAGTAAATAAATAGTTGCCTCCCCGGCAACGGCGCCAAAATTTGATACGGTCGTTTCTGTACCAAAAATAAATACCTAAATATAACTAACAGAAGCTAGCGATAAGTAGGGTCGATCTCCACAGGGAGGCGGTCACTATTCACTTGTCTACTCAGTCTGTCTAATGTCACAATTGGGGGTTTTGATTATGTTAACTAAACTAAAGAGACTAAGGCAAGAGAAATAAGAGCAAGAAGAAATAATGATGAAATGCAAGGGTAAATCAGATAAAAGAGAGGAATATGCTAGGAATCGGTCTACCGTGGCAGCTACACTATTGGGTCAACTGAGTCGATTAAATTATCGATAAGAAGAGCGAGGTCGTCACCTTCCGGTCCTTATACCTACGATACCCGTTCGGTCTCTAATCGCCCTAGGGTCTCCCTAACTTAGCTTTTGCCTTAATTAGGTATCACCTATTGTAATTAAGCAAGCCTTCCCTTCCAATCTTTCGATCCAGGTCGGGGGTAACTAAATAAATCGGTCTCCTGCATGCATTCATTCAACCTAATCACAATTATATTGCTTAATACAATTCTTGTCGCAAAACTAATCTAATCATGTCGATCCTAACATATTGCTACCACGGTTTCCCTAGTCCTAACATATTAAGGGAATTAGCTAGACATAATTAAATAAGCAAGAACAAGAAATAAAGAAGAAATAAGCATTAAACAAGAGTAGAGGGGAGGAATGAATTACTGAATTAATGATCCGGAAATAAGAAAGAACCAAAGTAACAGGGACAGTGTATTCGAAATAATCAGAGAGGAGAAGCCCCCTAAACATGACATCCTAACTTCCTATTTATAAGAAAATAGGATTTATTTGACCTAATGACGGAATAAAACTAAAAAGACCAAACCCATAAGAGAATCCACTCGATCGAGTGATTTAAAACCACTCGATCGAGTAAACTAAAGCTTAAACCACTCGATCGAGTAAATCCTAAAATGCCACTACTCGATCGAGTAGAAAAAGGACTCGATCGAGCAAAATTGTACTCGATCGAGTACTTTCTAGCAACAATTTCCTGCTTTGCGCACTGAAATTCAAACGGCTGCCATTTCTTTATTACATGGGAAAACAGGGGGATTCCGGTGACGTTGGAAAGCTAAGAGGACAAGCTTTCGTCTACAATTAGAATCACCTGAATATCAGTTGTTGAACTCGAGATATGGATCTTCAAAGTAGGCACTCGCAATTTGAAGTTCTTCCTTTGCTCGCCTAGCTATCATACTTCTTTGCGCATCTCAAAATAGCTACATTCCCGCTCCAAATTCACCCTACCTCCAAATGCATGCTAAACGGACAGTAAAAGGCTTGATTTCACTACTTTTTGGTTCATTCCTGCAAATAAGACAAAACAAACCAAAGTAGCATATTCGGGGCATTTCGTAGCATAAACTACGATAAAAGCATGGAAATGCGTGCATGAAAAGGCCTAAAAAGACTATATAAAATGCACGTATCAATGTGCCCCCTCATAAGCAGCCGCAGCCATATAAAAAGCCTCCGTATATCCCTCAGCAGCAGCGGCAGCGGCTCCAAAGTTCCGATTTTACTGAGTTGAAAAATTTGTTGCTAAAGGAGTCCCAAGCTAGAGAGGCCGGGATGAAAATGTTGGTGAGCCAAATTGCTCAATTGGCTAGCAAGAGTGCAACTCGAGCTCCGGGGCATTTACCGTCGCAGCCGGATCAAAAAGAGACCCTTAATGCAATTACCTTGAGGAGTGGGTCTACCCTTTATGGGCCCGCTATGGTCGAGGAAGCTACTGGAAAAGATGAGGCGGAACCAAGTAAGAAGAAGGCAGTAACGAACACTGGCAAGAAAAAGATGATCAGCAGGTATGTCAGTCGATCGACTGATATACCCGGTCGATCGACTAGTCCGCGAAATAGTGCAGCTTCTGGTCCTGTAGAAGCCAGTCGATCGACCGACCTACCTGGTCGATCGACTGAAAACGCTGCTGATGTTGAATCGTTTCGTCCTCCAATGCCAAATAACTTGAGGGACCACTTGTTTCGGGGTACGACGACTCCGAAAATATTGAGGCAAGACCCAAATGTTGATGGGTTAGTCCCAGTTCCAAAGTATGACCCAATGACGATTAACAGCTCATTCTTGAGATGGTCTGAAGAAGGCTCGAGCTTCAACAAGGAGAAGGTAGTGGATTTTCAACCTAAGTCCACTGATGCTGGTATGAGAGACCTAGAAGAGAAGGCTAAGTTGCTTCTTATAGCCCCCTATCCAGAGAGATTAGTGCCGACAAAGGAACAGGTATCATTTAACAAATTTGAAAATGTTATTCGTAGTTTAAATGTACAAGGTCCTTTCCTTGAATTAGTTAATCAAGTGCCTGCTTACATGAAATTTATGAAGCAACTTTTGTCTAAAAAGAAGCCACTTGATAATGTGCAATTTGTCGCACTAACTGAGGAGTCATGTTCCTATTTAACTCATACTGCACCCCATAAGCTAAAAGACCCAGGTAGTTTTTCAGTCCCATGTAATATTGGCACCTTTTCTATTGAGAAGGCATTATGTGACCTAGGAGCCAGTATTAGTGTCATGCCTTTGAGTCTTGCTAGGAAGTTGAAATTGACTAGGTTTGCGATTTACCAACATGACAAAGACATGAGATGGTCGATCGTTCTGCGGTCCGGCCTATAGGAGTCTTAGAGGACATTCATGTGCAAATAGGAAAGTTCTTTTTCCCCGTTGACTTCGTTGTGCTAGATATGCCCGAGGATGCTCACATACCTATCATTCGGGTAGACCATTTTCGCACACCTTTGGTGCGATTATAGATGTTGGCTCGGGGACATTGACTTTTAAGGTAGGGAAAAATTCCATTGTCTTTGCCCAGACAGCTAAGAAGAAAGACCCCATGTGGCTAGTAACTTGTAATGTGGTTTCTGAAAAGAAATCCTATTTTGTGCTTTTTGATATGCTTGCCCCTATGCCTATTCCTGTTGTAACACCTCCGCCCCAGATTGGGAGAAAATTGGAGGAAGATTCTTCTGTTTTGGATATTGCAGGAGCTGGTTTGGAGAAGGAAGAGCCGCATGTTGCTCCTGCTGTGAAGGAGCCAATCGTTCAAAGAGGCTGCTTAGGATGTCTTAGCTATGGCACTTATGAGGAGCCTGATGAGAAGCCAGTCAAAGTGACGGAGTCCGATTTGGATTTTGATGAGCCAGACGAGGTCATTGATTGGGAAGATATCAGAGGTGTTGATTCGTTGAGTTCTGCGGATATTGGAATGGCTAGGAGCCCCGCTGAGGAGATGAGTTCTGTAGAGGTCACTTCTTGAAGCCAGAAGCCGAGCAAGTGGGCCATTCCGTGGCCATTCTTGATCAACTATTAGTTGATTTAATTTTCTAAAAAGACACTTTATTGCTTTCGTTAAACTTTTTTTTATTGCTTTTGTGTGCGCGAGACTTCGCTTTTAATAAGTTTGCTTAGGATTTAAATACTTTCGACTGTTACTTTGGGTTTTGCGCAATTTTGGGCGCGTTATTATGTGTATTTGCATGTTTATAGACCTTGTTAGCTCAATTTATTGAGCTAATTCAAAAAAATCAGAACTTACAACAGGTTTCTCAGTCGATCGACTGGCCATCTTGGTCGATCGACTGACTGCAACAGTTACAGAAGCTACTATTCATGTCACCCTGGTCGATCGACTGGGTGATATGGTCGATCGACCGCCCAGCGCTGTTGTACCTGTTTTCGATCATTCCCCTGCTGTGTTTGGTCGATTTGCGGAGTTGAGGGAGTCTTTTCTCCACTTTATTCTCCGACTCATTTCTGTTTTCTTCCGTTTTCTTATTTTGCACATAATTTTGCGTTTCATAAATTGTTTTCTCGGATTACGCGCGGTATTTTGTTTCTTTTCAGGTACTTATTGGTAGCACTGCTGGCTACTGAAACCTCCTAGCTCACGCTGGTTTGGGGAGGTTTCCTTTTGCTGCGCTTAAAGTCTTGTGAGTTTCCGAGTTCCATTTCATGTCCTTTTAGTTAATTTTTCGCAAATTCCCATTTCCCTTTTATTTCATTACATGATTTTGCACAATGGGGACATTGTGTGATTTGGTTCTGGGAAGGGTTTTGCATTGCATTTGCATTGTTTTTATTACATTTCTGTTTCACGTTTATTGCATTTCAGTTTGCATTGTTTATTTCATTTCCTATTTATAATGAAAAATTCAAAAAAAAAAATTGAAAAAATTCAAAAATCGCACGGTTATTTTAGCATATAGGTTGAGTCGGAACGGTAGTATTTCAATGATGACATTGCGTTTGCATCTGTTTTATGCCTAAGCCGTGCTAAATTGACATGTTATTAGTAGAATCATTTGAATAGTCTACGAGTTTTCGTTAAACATCTTGCTGAACTTGAGACTTGACTTAGAATTTTGGCAAACTACTTATATTTCTGAGTTTTAGAGCTTATAACTGGTGTCATTCATGACCAGTTTATCTAGGATTGTGAGTAGTTACTCCTTATGAGACATGTTACACAAATTTGCATAAATATGAACTTAATCTGCTTAATACTTGTATGCATTCGGGTTCCTGGTTAGTTGACACATGTGGAAGAGGTCACCCCTTTATTCATATCTCCCATAAGCTTCACACTGCCAGAAATAGCCTTTTTTTCCCGTTAACTACATCCTACATTTAGCCTGCCCTTGTCAAGCTAGTAGTTTATGTTCTTGGGATTGTTACTTCGGTTTTGGTAGCTAATGCTCATTTTGAGATGATGTTGGGAAGATGAAAAAGGAAAGAAAGAGAAAAATAAAATTGAAAAAGAAGAAAAAAAAGAAAAAAAAAAAGAAAAATAAGTTCGATCTATAGTCGGTCGACTGGACTCATTATTGGTCGATCGACTGACGCCCGAGAATAGAAAGAAATCAAATCGCATAATTCAAAGTCTTTATTTAAATGGCGATTTTTGCTCCCATGTTTCATTTGTATCTTATGGGGAGTTGATTAATTATGGAGATGGTGAGATTTATGCTTGCTATTAGCACCGTTTCGATTGAAATTTTGAGCAAGAAGTTGGATGTTGTTATAATTTGGTTCCCTTAGTTACTAGCTTGACTTTTAACTCTGTTTTTATCCAAATTTATTTTAGCCACTTCTTACCCATACCTCACATATCCATATTTACCTCGGCATGTGTCATGGTCATTTGTTTGGTTGGAATGCATATGTATGGTTGTAGAGATTATTTTCATATTAGATTGCAGGCATGTTCTTATAGGTCGTAGTTAGGTGAGTGTCATTACAAAATGAATTCTTCCTATCTTTTACAAATTTTCACCTGTGATTATGTGTGATATGAGCGACCCGTGAGAGTCCATAATGATAAGTCTCTATAAGTTGATGGTTCAGCAGTTTTTGACGACTACATAACTCGTTTGCAGGATTCACATTGCTAATTGATTGTTAGTTGTTGGATTAAATTGGTTTAGGCTTTACATGTTGCATTTCGCTCTGAGATTGAACTCGTTCCATTAGGTTTTAGGATCGAGTCTTGTTCTTGCTTGGGGACAAGCAAGGGTTTGGTTTGGGGAAGTTTGATGCGTGTCATTTATATGATGTTTTACACCCTATTTTACACGCATTTCAGAGCTCATTTATGTAGTTTATGCTACTATTTTCCTCATTTCCGTCTACTTTCGTGTTTTTGTGTAATATTGCAGAAATGTGAAGAATCCAGTGGGAAATGAGCCGAATCCGTCCCCGAGTACCTAGCATTGCATTTGACATGAATTATTTACTCGGGAAGCGAACTTGGTGCGCATAACGAGGCCCGAAAGACTAATTCACGAAGTTTTTGAAGCAAAGTACCAGCTACAGTGGTCGATCGACCAGTGCCTCTGGTCGATCGACCAGAGCACGACTTCCAGTAGCTCCTGTACAGTGCAGTTCAGTCGATCGACTGGCTTCAGTGGTCGATCGACCAAACCGATAATCTGACGCAAATAAAAAGAACGAGAAGTTAGAAGTTCATGGTAATTAGGTTTAGGAATAAGAGAGGTACGCAACATTCTTATATAACGTAACCTTCTCTATTCTAGAATTCATCAAGTCTTTTATCATAAGAATTTTAAGAAATAATTAGGGTTTGATATTTCATTGTTTTTAGAGCATAATCATTCAATATACAATTTACTTTCATTTGCGCTTTTCGGATTCTTCCTTTCTCTGCAATTCTTACGGTAATTTTGCTTCCATAATTTTAGTTTACTTTATTCGTTCATAGATTAGAAATTGCTAGTTAGATTTCCCAAAGCCATATTATTGTTTTATGTTAGTTATTCATTTAGTTAATTTAAATATGAATTCGTTTGCTCTATTAGTTAATCTTATCGTTGCTATCATCAATATCATGAGTAGCTAAATCCCATGTGCTAAGATGTAGGGAATCTGTAGGTTAGACGGCTTCAATTCAGCGACTGTTTGGCTCGTCGATCGATCGGGTTAGTTGGTCGATCGATCGGAGCCATGTTAGATTAGCTACGTTTTAATTAATTAAATTGCTATATTTGACGAATCGAGTGCACGCGACTAGTTGAATGTTTAGGAATTGACCGACCCGTTAAGATCGAAAGATAGGGAAGGGAGATAGCCTACCTAATTAAGACGACTAAATTAATAAGATCGAGAGATAAGTTAATTTAGATTTTGAGTTTCATTAATCAAGAACGAAAGTTGGTATTAGTGAGATTAGGGACCCGTAGCTCAGGCCGAGAGGTTGCTACCTGTTAAAAATGGACCGAGAGGGCTTTTTATTTTCCCGTCTAACATGTTTAAGACAGTTTACCTAGAATTGCCGCCGTCGAAACTACAGTGACCCGACCGTCTTAGCATTCTTTTACTATTTGATTTCATCCGTTCTTTTTAGTATCTCATTTATCTGCTTAGTTACTATTGCCCTTTTAGTTATAGATTATTCAAATCAAACCCCCCTCACATTTGTTACTTAGACTAAAATCAGACGACTATTAATTGCATCGCCTCTCTGTGGTTCGACCCTGACTGCCGCTATCTATAGTAGTAGTTTGGAAACTATACATTTATCTTTGGTACTCTACGACGGTATCACCTATGATGGCAAAGAAGATTATGCTCTAGGTTATTATTGGACGACAATGGAGTCAGATTGCATCAAGTATGTTAGGCATTGTCATAACTGCGAAATCTTCGGGAATGTACAACATGTTCCTCCTTCAATGCTATATGCCATGACATCTCCTTGGCCATTTTCTACTTGGGGAATAGACATCATTGGAAAGATTACTCCAGCTGGGACAGGATGTCACTGTTTCATTCTAGTAGCCATCGACTATTTTACTAAATGGGTCGAAGCAGCATCTTACACCAGCCTTACGGCCAAACATGTGGCAAAGTTCATACAAACCAATCTCATATATCGATATGGTTGCCCACATGAAATCATTAATGACAATGGATCACATTTCCAGGCCGATGTTGCACAGTAGCTAGCCAAAGATAAGATCAAGCATCACCATTCCTTACCATACAGACCTCAAACTAATGGTGTGATAGAGGCAGCTAACAAGAATGTCGTCGCAATCCTTAAGAAAATAATCGACAATTATCGCGATTGGCCTAGCAAAATACCCTTTGCATTAAGGGGATATCGCAGATCAGTTAGGACGCCCACTGGGGCTACTCCTTCTATTTGACTTACGGCATGGAAGTTGTACAACTAGTGGAGCTAGAGATCCCATCTCTGCGCATTCTACTCGAAAGTCAAATTCTAGAAGCTAATTGGAAAAGAGATAGGTATGACGAACTTGTCCTCTTGGACGAACAAACGCTACGCGCATTACATAATGTGCAGGCATATCAAGCACGTATCAAATGAGCCTTTAACAAACGAGTCAAATCCAGAAATATCAAGGAAGGATATTTAGTACCCAAGTCAGTCAGAGCTCTCTTACCTGTTGACCCACGAGGAAAATTTAAGCCTAATTGGGCAGAACCATTTTTAGTTAAGTCCATACTCTCAAGGGGTGTAGTTAAGATCACAGACCTAGACGGGAATGAGTTTTATAACTCGACCAACCTAGACCAATTGAAACGGTACTACCCTTAGAAATAAGATAAAATGCGCCTCGCGAGACCCACGTGCCGCTCGTGCGACACGAAGTAAGACCGGCCCCTGGCCCGCTAAAAAAACTCATGACATTTCGCTCTTGCGTTTTGACATTTTGACATCCTCATATCATCGAATAAATTAAATTGCACTTACTTAGGAGTAGTTAAAGCACAAGCTTATTTTCTAAGTTCATTACAAGCTCTTGCTTCGAACATTTATTCTTTTACATTTTTTCGAACTACGTACAAGGTTTGATTTCATTTTTTTTAATGAATACATAGGCAATCCTTCACCGGATACAACCCATCATTTTTAAAATGTAAATAGAAGGACATTTGCATTTGCATTTGAAATTCGACAAGAATAAATAAAGGAAATTCATGAAAGTTTCGTAACTAACAAATCTTTTATTCATTGTTCCATAAATAGTAATAATAATATGCCATATACATAAAATTTTAAAATCTGAAATTTTAAAATGCTAGGCTAGGATTCCAAAAACCCCGCCATTTATTACAACTCAAATAATAATAAATAACACTAGTATAAATGACTAAGGCTATTCTTCCATTTTCCCCTTGCCTTTTTCACCCTTGTCATATTTCTTGTCTCGACCACGAGCGGGGCGCTCCTGCGTTACTTCTGACCTAATCACCAACGGTCGTTCTCGTTGTCTAGCATTCACATTTCGATCCACCACCATCTTCTCGGTAGTAGCATTCTTTGGTTTCTTCGATGGACGAACAACCCGATATCCGGCCTCTTCTTCTTCCTCAGTCAAGTACCTTTGGTTCTCCTTCGCCACTTCACGGATTTTGCAGTCTACAGGCTCATGCTTCCTTAGCTTCTCGCGCTCCTCAGAGGTACTCGCTTTCCTCCACTGCAGATATGAATCAGATACCCATAATGAGCCAACCGGGACAGGTATGAACCACATGTTCTTTTGGGCCCAGCGAATAGCCCACTCATGACAAGACTCTGTAGTATGTGCCAAGGCAGTTTGAGGGACGGTGTCTAGCTTCGAGATTTTCTGTCTTAAGCCCACTTGCCTCATCAATCTCTCCGGAAAGGTATGGACCATGAATTCCAAGCTAGGAACGCGAATGAATCGCGTCGGATCCAAGGATGATACTCCAGTCACTGATCTGAGATGCCACCATGGCACTATCCACCTGATTAACGGCCCACCTTCACTCATAAGTTTATTTTTCCAATAATCGCATACTCGAGTGAAGTCCACCATATATAGCCTCGTTCTCATTGCAATCAATCGGGAGCGATAACCTACCACTTCAACTAGGGGCTCGATCAACCGCAGCCTCTCCATGAGCCAAATCTGCAAAGAAAAGGAAACGATAGTTAGTCCCGTAGTCGGCAAAAAAAAAAACAAAAAAAAAAAACAAAAAAAAACGGAAATAAATAATAAAAAACGGCCAAGTAGGACAAAAGATGGGTTCTTACCTGTAAAATGATAGGACTCCCAAGATAGGAAAGCTCGCGGTTCGCCTTCCTGTTATCCAAGCCAAGGATGGTCTCCCCTTGGATCAAACATGTTGGGCTCCTGCGCAACTCCATTTGCTCAACTATGCCTAGAAATCGAGGGTCACCCCTCGTCTCTTGATCCACATGCCCTCGTAGAATATAGAAATGAAGAAGGCAAAATCCATAAGCTCGGCGCCTTGCCACATAGGAGATAGTAGGGTCCTCCCTATTTATAAATCGGTCAACAAAGTCAAACATACGGACACCTTTCGAGGTCACGAGACGGTCTACCTCAGCCTTGCTCAACCCAAGCAAGTCCTTAAATTTGTTTTTGTATCCTTGAGAGCTAGGAGGTATAAGCGAAACACCTTCTGCGTCCCATCCTCCAACCGCAGCAATTTCTTCAAGAAAAGGGCAAATGTCGCCTCCCGGAAAGGCAAATACATGAAAATTCGGGTCCCGATATTCAAGACAAGCATCCAAAAAGGGCCTCACAATCTTCACTAGCTTCAAACTTACAATTGATCCCAAATTAAAAGCACCCATGTCGCGTTTCTCCACATTTGTGAATTCATTCGTCCACTCCTTAATGCGATTTTAAAAAAACATCCATGATTTGTTGGAAATTTGGAGAAGTTTATAGGAGATTTTATATAATAGACGAAGCCGAGAAAGAGAGAATTGTGAGAATAGACGCTCAACCAAGGTCTCTATTTATAATATTCGTTGTTTCCTAATTTCAGCTGAGGAAGGATCAACTGTGACACCCCTCGATAGGGCATCAAAAGAGAACTAATAAATCTAAGCGGAAAATACTAAATTTTTTAAAACTTTTTGAAGTTTAAGGTGTGAAATCCACCATTCGTGATCAAACGGAAATGAAAAGTAAGATAGTTAAGTTTTACAATTAAAAACAAAGTGCGTTGGGGAAAAGATATCCCACGAATAAGCACAAGTCTAAAGATAGGTGAGTCTATGAAAACGATAACTAAAGTCCAAGGGTCAACGTTCTCGCTAGCTCACACGTCTTCCCCATATAATCTGCATCACGAACCTGTCATTCATGTAAACATGAACGCCACAGTCAGTGGAGAGTAACTCATGGTTTTCCCAGCCACAATATGCCAAAATGCAAGTAATTAAGAACTCAATTAAGTAAACTAATATAAATAAACAATTGAATGAGGTAACAAGAGATTACAATTAATTGGCATAGTAAGACATGCATAGTGAAATAAGAGTGATTATGCACACATGAGAGAAGAATAATTAGGTCATCCATTTATATATTGACTCATTGAATAATAATGAACAAGGGAATATGAATGATAATCATAAAGATATACATAATATATTCATAATATAGTAGGCATAATACATTAAATATAGATATGCATCCAAGAAGGTAAAATAACTAAGTCAACCAATTTCATATTAACTCGACTCAACTATTCATGTGAGATAATTAAATAATATGGAAGACACAAATATGGTCGTTTAGACAAAAGCACGCATTTCAAGGAAATATAACATAGATATGAGATTAGACATCGAATCATATGAAGAAAATAAATAACGGATCAATTAAATAGAAAATACATGGATGGAAACCATGGCCATTACTTTAAAAACCTCTTAACAAACATTTCACGGGACGTGGCTACTAATGTCGCATTCATACTTATGGCTTGCATCTCAGCATAAGAACGGATAGGAACATCGATCCCGGCGATCATATTGCAACTAGAGGCTTGCATCTCACCTCCAGTATCCGATAGGACCAAGACTCTTACAAACGAATCATATAAGACGTAAACTCTCGTATATAAGGACATGCCAGTGACCATAATCAAGCAAGATATTTACGTAGCATGGACTCATAAGACAAACACCTAGACTCCAACCTCTTGGTAGGACGACGATAATAATACGATCCTAGTCTAAACCTGGATCCAGACTCTCGGGATGGGCGTCACCCGATTCGACAAATAATATACATCGCATCCAAGACTCGAAACATGGCACACATAGCCGTAACCAAAGGTCGAGTAACCTCTAATCGGAAACATGGCACACATATCCGTAACCAAAGGTCCGAAGAAAGGCGGAAGGATAACCCAATCCGGAAGCATGTCACACTATGTAAAACGTCACACTCCGGTCACAAATAAGGGCAACAATAATTTGCGTGATTGCAACGTAAACAAGTCCTAAATTGACCACTTACTAATCATGGAAAAGATAATAAGTTGCAAGCAAAGAAAAGCGTTCAGGGGGCTCCCGGCCGGTTGGGAACCGGCGGCCAGTCCACCGGCTGGGACCCATGGTCCAAAATTCATAACTTGATCAAAATCAATAAAATCTTCATGAGGTTCCCAGCCGGATGGGAACCGGCGGTCTACTGGCGGCCTGTCCACCGGCTCAGACCCACAATAAATTTCAAAATAACAATTAAACTTCGGGGGTTTCCAGCCGGTTGGGAACCGGCGGCCTGTCCACCGGCTGAGTCCCATTGTACGCATTTTCCGCCAAAAATCGTTTCCCAAACATTTTACAACCAACTAAAATCGATCCACAATAATAATTTACATGTCCTAGCATGTTTCAAACCCAAAAAACAACATATTAGAGACGGAAATTCAACCATGGATCTAAGACAATAAAGATTGAAACTTTCAATTAAACATGTGAGAAATTCATGTGAGAACACAATCCAACCAAATTCAAGTAAAACACAACCAAAATTCAGATTTCAACATTTGAAAGGTTAAATTAACAAAAAAAAGCACACAAATTTGACACTTTGTCGAGTAACCCATCATCGTTATCTTTTTCCACTTCAATCTTCTAATGAGTCGTCAACAATGAAGCTATCCTCTTCCGGGTCGTCTAAACCTTCCCCTAAACATAAAAATAAAAGAGTTAAGTCAAGAATCCACATCCTTATAAGATGAGAATTTCGAAATATGAGGAAAGTTGACATCTTTCTTACATAGAAAGAAGGAGAACGAGATGAAGTGGAGAATGGCGCGAGAATGGACAAAATTGGCGAAGAATTGAGTGAAATATGAGGATTTTAGGGTTGAGTGGAGATGGAGTAACAATGGTGGAGTGTTTGTTGTAAAATTTCAGAAAAATGAGTGAAGGAGATGAAGTTGTGAGGGTTTTGTGAAGAGAAAAGATAAGGAAAAAGGTCCATAAGGCATACTAGGCCCAACAACTCTAAATGAGTCGATTTCTACTTAGAAATTACGTCTCAAGCCTACTACAACTCAAGACGGAAATTATTATTATTATTATTATTATTATTATTATTATTATTATTATTATTATTATTATTATTATTATTATTATTATTATTATTATTATTATTATTATTATTATTATTATTATTATTATTATTATTATTAGTATTATTACTATCCGACCAAAAGTATTTATTTTTATATAAGGTAAGCTTTAAAAATATATTATTTATAAAAATCATGCTTAAAAATGAAATTAATTAAATGAAATAATTTAAAATATAAATAAGACAATAGAATGGTTAATTAAACTATAAATGTCAAAATGGAAAATTCGCGGGTGTTACAATTACCCCACCTTTTAAAAAGTTTCGTCCTCGAAACTTGAAAGTGGAAAATGAAAGGTTATAAAGATAAAGTCGGACTTTTGAAATCGGGAACCAAAACATTAAAAGGTTACTTATTGCAAGAATTAAAATTCCTTCAAAAAGTTTCAAGTAGAGTTTTCCAATAGCACTAGATTCTCGTCAGAGGAGCGTAAGTGTTCTCGTTGCGCATTCAAGAACATCACATTCCAAATCAAAGACAAGGCCAAATACCAAGTCATTTGTAGAAAGTCGAAATTAAAATACTTCCAAAAACATTTATGAAGAGTTTTCAAAGATATAAATTTCCTTCATGGAACGAAATTGCTCTTGTCGTGCACACAAGAGCGCTAACTTTCCAAGTCAAGGACAAGTTCAAAACAAAATCATTCGCCGATAAGTGTAGAACAAGTTATTAGACGCCTTAAATAAGGAGTCCTAACATTCCATCAACGTTAAAACCAAATGAAAATGATAATCCACTCAATTTATCTTTTGCGAAAGCCAAAACAAAAATAAAAGTTCCATTTTTAAACTCAAAAAGGAGTCAAGTTCTTGAAATTATAACTTCAAACTTTGACAAAGAAATCATAAATAGATTAAAGTTAGTTAGAAATTGAGCAAAATTAAAGCAATCTCGAGTTTAGCAATCAAAGATCATGATAAGGGAGTCTATACTTCAAGAACAAAAAGGAGGACTAAATCAAATCCTCATTTTCAAACCTTTAAAATAGTTAAAGTTTTGTAAAAGTAACAACGAATAAAAAATGGTAGCTTGAATTGTTTACAAATTGTACTAATTGAAAAGTATCTTAGACATCAAAATACAAAGTACGCTGAGAGAATCCAAACTTAACCAACAAAAGAGCTATGAAGAACTTCCTAAGGGTAAGAGTCAAAGTAAGGTCAACAAGGATATCAAAGATAGAGTTTCATAGGTTACCAGCATCAAACTTAAAGGAGAAGCACGACGAAGCTAGGAAGAGAGGTATGAACGGTAACGCTTATAGTCAAAGAAAAAGGGGATTAGACAACAAGGAAACGCCAGACACTCAACTCTCAAATAACAACGTCATCCTAAGCGGTCCCAAAAACTTCATAACAACAAAATCATAACCACATCACTCCCAAGGATTTCCTCAAAACACTTACGTTACTTCATCCTAAGCTATTTCATGAAACGAGGTACTTCACTATAAGTGCGATTTCACCACTCCAAATCCTCAAACATCTACTAACAACCTCCACGAGACCAAGGTCAAAACTTCTAACAAAGCTATACTCATATCCAACTAGTGTCAATTACGAGTTTTTCAAAATGGTAAAACCCTCAATCAAAAATCCAAATTCAAAAGTTCTTTTGCACATTCTATCATCCCAAAGAGATCTTGTTATACTCTCGAAACCTAAAGCATAGACGGTGACATTCTCCAAATTACAAGACAACCACCCAAAACATCTAACTCATCCCAGCTCAACATCTATCGATCCCAACTTATAATTACATCTCAAGAACTCTGACTACTAATCCTCATTACCGCAAAGTGGATACCCAAACGAGATTCCAAAACTAGCAACAACTCTCGCCTAACATGGTTCTTATGTAATCATCACACCACTCACAAGAGTATACCGACTATGCTAACCTCGAGCTTAACTCAAACTTCCAAGAAACACTTTCATCACCAATGGCTAACAACGTCCTATTGGTGTTTCCTTCCATGCCCTCATCATAACTCTACTCCATGTCAAAACCTCAAGCAACAACACTCGGGTCACCAAGTTCTCAAATTCTAAGTGTAAACAACAAGGCTAAGTTCCTTAATCCTAGTAACGTGTACAACTCACACTTTATATTGAGAATTCCGCCAATCAAACACACTCACCCTATGTCAAGTAACTAAACATAAGGAGCATCAAGGTATGTCTCACCACACTACCTAAGCCTCTCCAACAACACAACCTCTCAAAACAAAGGTCATGGGTCAACCACAAAAAAAATCCCCTCGAAAGCCAACTTATTCGACCAAAGTTCATTCCATAAGACACAGATGAAGGTGTCCGTGATGGGTCTTATAAGAAGAAAAGGTATAAAGCCAACTTCTAAGATATGAGAGGAGAGTTTCAAAAGGTATAGAAGCACAAAGATAAAGGGGTAAGGCAAGGTACTCTAAGAGAAGAAGGAATCTTCGAGATGGTGAAGACATCCTTCAAGAAAAAGAGATCCATATGCAAGATGTTATGGAAGGAGAAACAAAAACGAAGGATAGGTCAGGTGGGTACCAAACTAGTTTCCAAGGTAACGCAAAAGAGAGTTTAGAAAGGAAGGATGAGCATCACGGGATAAAAGTAAGGAAAAGTTGATCAAGGATAGAAAATATACCCGTAGCGGTGTCGGGAGAAACGGCGGCTCCGACTTGATTCGGGACAAGAATGACTCTTCTTGGCTTGGCATCCGGAGCATGAGGAGGAGAAGGAGTACTCTTCTTCTCGGGGAAATCCTTGATGAGATTTCCGGGCTTCTTGCAATGGTAACACTTCAAGGGCATATCATAGCATCCAATCCCGGGGTGATAAGTTTGCCTACACTTGAAGCACTTGCGGTCCTTCTCAGGCCTATTAGTAGATGTAGGGACTTGTCCTCTTGGCTCTTTCACTCTTGGCTCTTGTCCTCCATGGTCTTATACTCTTTGCCCTTGAACTCTCAACACCAACCTCTTCTTGTTAGCAGATGACGAAGATGAGGGCAAAAATGGCCTCTTGCCACGGCGGTTAGGGCGATGATTGACTTGAGCATTGGTATTCCGTTGATTCCGAAGAATTAGAGTGAGGGCTTACATGATAGTATTCTCCACCTTGGTTAGTCGCACCATCTTCTCAAGACACCAAATAAATCAATCATGTTAGCACCTAACAAATAGCATGCAGAAAGAGATAACCAACTTAGGTCCCTAGTTCTACCCATCTCTCATTTATTATTTGAGGTCAAGTTCAAGTTTAAATTCGGGGTACATGTGTGTGCGTCGGGAGCAACATAGGCTCTGATACCAACTGTGACACCCCTCGATAGGGCATCAAAAGAGAACTAATAAATCGAAGCGGAAAATATTAGATTTTTTAAAACTTTTTGAAGTTTAAGGTTTGAAATCCGCCATTCGTGATCAAACGGAAATGAAAAGTAAGATAGTTAAGTTTTACAATTAAAAACAAGTGCGTTAGGGAAAAGATATCCCACGAATAATCACAAGTCTAAAGATAGGTGAGTCTATGAAAACGATAACTAAAGTCCAAGGGTCAACGTTCTCGCTAGCTCACACGTCTTCCCCATATAATCTGCATCACGAACCTGTCATTCATGTAAACATGAACGCCACAGTCAGTGGGGAGTAACTCAGAGTTCTCCCAGCCACAATATGCCAAAATGTAAGTAATTAAGAACTCAATTAAGTAAACCAATATAAATAAACAATTGCATAAGGTAACAAGATATTACAATTAATAGGCATAGTAAGACATGCATAGTGAAATAAGAGTGATTATGCACACATGAGAGAAGAATAATTAGGTCATCCATTTACATATTGACTCATTGAATAATAATGAACAAGGGAATATGAATGATAATCATACAAATAGGCATAATATGTTAATAATGTAGTAGGCATAATACATTAAATATAGATATGCATCCAAGAAGGTAGAATAACTAAGTCAACCAATTTCATATTAACTCGACTCAACTATTCATGTGAGATAATTAAATAATATGGAAGACAAAAATACGGTAGTTTAGACAAAAGCACGCATTTCAAGGAAATATAACATAGATATGAGATTAGACATCGAATCATATGAAGAAGATAAATAACGGATCAATTAAATAGAAAATACATGGATGTAAACCATAGCCATTACTTTAAAAACCTCTTAACAAACATTGCACGAGACGTGGCTACTAATGTCGCATTCATACTTATGGCTTGCATCTCAACATAAGAACGGATTGGAACATCGATCCCGGCGATCATATTGCAACTAAAGGCTTGCATCTCACCTCCAGTATCCGATAGGACCAAGACTCTTACAAACGAATCATATAAGACGTAAACTCTCGTATATAAGGACATGCTAGTGACCAAAATCAAGCAAGATATTTACGTAGCATAGACTCACAAGACAAACACCTAGACTCCAACCTCTTGGTAGGACGACGATAATAATACGGTCCTAGTCTAAACCTGGATCCAGACTCTTGGGATGGGCGTCACCCGATTCGACAAACGATATACATCGCATCCAAGACTCGAAACATGGCACACATAGCCATAACCAATGGTCGAGTAACCTCTAATCAGAAACATGGCACACATATCCGTAACCAAAGGTCCGAAGAAAGGCGGAAGGATAACGCAATCCGGAAACATGGCACACATAGCCATAACCAGACGTTCGAAAGGGCAAATAAGGAATGTCAAGTCGTTACACTATGTAATACGTCACACTCCGGTCACAAATAAGGGCAACAATAATTTGCGTGATTGCAACGTAAACAAGTCCTAAATTGACCACTTACTAATCATGGAAAAGATACATCCGAAAATCAATGATTAAAATAAGTTGCAAGCAAAGAAAAGCGTTCAGGGGGCTCCCGGCCGGTTGGGAACCGGCGGCCGGTCCACCGGCTGGGACCCACGGTCCAAAATTCATAACTTGAAGAAAATCAAAATTATCTTCAGGGGGTTCCTAGCCGGATGGGAACCGGCGGCCTATCTACCGGCGGCCTGTCCACGGCAAATTTAAAAATAACAATTAAACTTCAGAGGGTTCCCAGCCGTTTGGGAATCGGCGGCCTGTCCACCGGCTGAGACCCGTTGTACGCATTTTCCGCCAAAAATCGTTTCCGAAACATTTTACAACTAACCAAAATTGATCCACAATAATAATTTACATGTCCTAGCATGTTTCTAATTCAGAAAACAACATATTGGAGACGAAAATTCAACTATTACGGATCTAAGAGAATAAAGATTGAAACTTTCAATTAAACATGTGAGAAATTCATGTGAGAACACAATCCAACCAAAATTCAAGTAAAACACAACCAAAATTCAAATTTCAACATTTGAAATGTTAAATTACCAAACAAAGCACACAAATTTGACACTTTGTCGAGTAACCCATTACCGTTACCTTTTTGCACTTCAATCTTCTAATGAGTCGTCAACAATGTAGCTATCCTCTTTCGGGTCGTTTAAACTTTCCCCTAAACACAAAAAATGAAAGAGTTAAGTCAATAATCCACATCTTTATAATATGAGAATTTAGAGATATGAGGAAAGTTGACATCTTTCTTACTTAGAAAGAAGGAGAACAAGATGAAGAAGAGAATGGCGCGGGAATGGACGAAATTAACGAAGAATTGAGTGAGATATGAGGATTTTAGTGTTGAGTGGAGATGGAGTAACAATGGTGGTGTGTTTGTTGTAAAATCTCAGACAAATTAGTGAAGGAGATGAAGTTGTGAGGTTTATGTGAGGGTTTTGTGAAGAGAAAAGAGAAGGAAAAAGGTCCATAAGGCATACTAGGCCCAACAACTCTAAATGAGTCGATTTCTACTTAGAAATTACGTCTCAAGCCCACTACGTCTCAGGCCCAACAAGTCAAGCCCACTAATAGGACCATCAAGAACTTTGACACCACGCAATGGTCTGGAAATATCAGGTGGGAAAGTACCATTAAGCCGGCTCCTAGGATCTTCCGTAGGCTAAAAAACCTCGATTTTACCCACATTAAGATGAAGTCCTAAGCGAGGCCCAGCCTCCATGATGAGCTTCAAAACCTTCCCCACCACCTCGGTATTGCCAACAATAGTGTCATCGTCCAAGTACCACAACTGTAGACATAAGTCAAAAGAGTCCCGGATCTTACACACCAAAGGGCGTAACACCATAGCGAAAAGCAAAGGACCCAAAGGATCACCCTGCTGGATCCCCTGATATGACCATAAGGAGTGCTCCCCATAAAACAACGTAGATGGACTCAAATAACAAAACTCCACCCACCGGGACAGAACATGGCAGCGACGACGAACCTCACGTAACATGACATCACGGTCAACCAAGTTGAAGGCATTCTGAAAATCAACCAACAACATGGGAAGCCCAACTTCGTCACCATGAGCCTCAACTAACCAGTACAAGGCATGAAGAATAGCCTCTCCTCCACCGGAATCCCCAACCTCAAACTCAAGACCCTCAAAATAACCACACAAACATGGCCCAATCATGACAGCTCCAACCTTAGAGATAAGACGCCTTCAAACAGTGCCCACAGCAATAGGACGAATACCACCACCTGGTTTAACAAGCGGTGTGAGCGGAGCACTAGAAATGTACTCACCCAGAACTTGCGGGCATCAGCCCTAGAGAAAAAGATTAACCACCCGAGTGATAGAGGTGGTCAAATTAGCTCAAATAGCAACTGCAGCTCCACCCAACAATCCATGAGATGCTGAGCACAGAACCCATCCCTCTCATACACCGTGCCACGCGGGATACTCCTAATCATATCCAAAACAACGGCCGAAGAAGCAACGAGGGGAAAGTTATCAACGGGCAAAGGAGGCAAGGTGGGAGATGGGGCAATAGGGTGCTTATCTCGTAGAGCAGCAAGAGTGGCATCGGAATAATGAGCAATACCTGGTGAAGAAAGCACCTGAACAGCGGCAGTATAGTGGCCATCACAAATCTTCCTCCGACATTGCCGAGGTTAAGCTTGTTCAAATAAAGGTACTCCTCCGCATGAAACGAAGGAGGAATCTTAACCAAACTCTCCCTCAAAAGTTGCAGACTACCCTTAGGCACCCCCTCCCCCCCCCCCCCCCCAAGAAAGAATAGCACTGGCAATAATCGCCTCCTGTCGCTGACGCCTGACAGCGATCCTACACTCAAAGATTACGTACTCCTAAGGGAAAAGGTCTTATGTATATAAAGAGGCAACACAAGCAAACGAATCCAGCAGAAGAGTCCGCCACAACATCTAAGGCCCCTTTTAAAACCCGAGCGAATCCAAGGCGGCACTTAGGAGGGATCGATTTCACGGTGCGTAACCCTAAGGATAAAAAACGATCAAGCAAAGAGATAGACCAACCAACAGGCTCAACCCTCACATCAGACGAGAGAACCGACGGAGACGGAGCAGAAGGTCTTGGAATATCAGAAATAATAAAGCGAACAAGTCTATCACCACAATCCGGAGGAGCCACAATGTCGTCCCGACTATGCCGACACCTAGTAGGAAAGGTATGGGTTTTAAGTCACACCCCCACATATCCAAACCCCCATCTGTTTTAAAGTAATCTCAGCATGAGAATAAACAGTCAAATTATTAGAAAGAGTTTGACGTGTATGTACCATAGCTTTACCACGACAATGTCGATCATGAAAGTGTCGTAGCATGGCGGTTTTAACAAGACCCCTACTACCACCATCCTGACACCCATGAAGACCAACAAAAGGACAGTAATACCTTACCAAGTCGGGCATGACACAAAGGTAGCAAAGCTATCGAAAAAGCTAACAGCCCACATGGAAACCCGATATCCGAGCACCACAAAAGCAGTATCTGCACAACCCAAACAAGCTATAAATAAGAGGAAAAAAAAGGCAGCAAGTGAAAAATAAGCAGGTGAGCAGTAAGTCAACTCTGCAAGTCAACCAGAAAACCTGAAGGTATGCAAGTCAACCCTTCACCATGTAACTCCGCACAAACCACCGACACCTCACCGAGATAACAAACCCAAGACAACCCAAGGGGCTACAAAGGCAGGCGACTGAGGTAGGAAGGGAGTGAGGCCAGCGTGAAGTATGACAACCAGGCGGTAGGAACTAACCCACGCTGAGAAATCGAAAACCCGAAGATCGCACTTTCTAAAAACAACCACGCAAACACCAAACCGGACGAGTAAATCCGGCGAGAACTGGTCGTTGTCGTTATGAAAAAGACGATGCAGATTGTCGAGCAAGACATAGCAGAAGTCAGCAGCACCGGCGACGTCACACACGACCTCCAGCGACAAACCCTAAACCAGAAAAAAAAACCCTAAACACCACACACTACCAGCACAAATGCCTTAGACTCAACCGCCCTATACCCATGATGTCGGTGACGGCCGACGAGAGCAAGGACGGCAGCCAGATGCACGAAAAGCCGCAAATCAGAACGCACGAAACAAACCCTAAACAAAATGATGTGACTCATATTTGCGCACATTTAGTCCCCTAATTGAGCCTGTCTTGCATAATATTTTATCATTCCATAGCCATTTTATCCGTCAAATGTTTTCTATTTTGCTTTCCAAGTGCATTTCGTATGTTTTGTAGGAAAGAAGGTAATTAGGCGGAAATTCCCGTCTTTCATGCATATTTGGAAGCTTGTTGACAATATTTGATGGACTAGTATGAAGAGGAGGCAAGAATGATGGCCAAGTATGTAGGAATAAAGAGTATATAGAAGGATCATAGGGTTAAAAAGCAAGGATGACGAGAAGGAAGACATTACAAGAAGAAATTGCTCGAAACCCAAACCAAGGGTTACTCCTTTGGATCCTAAAGTATTCTAGATGAAACAGCGTCGACAAATCAAGTGATCTAGGATTTTGAATCACTCCAATAGGAGTCCGGATGAGAAAATGACGTCCGTTTTACAATCTGAGCTCAAACAAAGAAGCTGTCCGCCAATCCGCTCGTCCCGAGACCCAATCCGCTCGTCTGCTACAGGACGCTCGTCCCCCCCTCTAATCCGCTCGTCTTGAAGCCTTTTTATCCGAGCGTCCCGTGCTTGATCCGCTCGTCCTCTGCTCCAACCATCCGAGCGTCCCGACCCCTTGGCCGCTCGGATTCCATTCCAGTGCAACCGGCTTCTTCTTTCTCCATTCAAGATGCGCATATTTTTCAAAGACTAGCTAAAAGGAGACCGGCATCTTTTCATAGAGGAGTGATTCCCTACCCAACATTTAGCATTGTTATTTACTATTTTACCCTTACTTAACCTAATGATGCTCTATTATATATACCCCATTTGTAATAATCAAACAATCAAGCTCTCTTAGCTAGAAATAAATCCTCTTAGATTAGATTAGGAGTAGATTAGAATAGATTACTCTTTAATCTTTCCACAAATTACACATTAATCTTTCCTTAATTATTGTTCAAGTTTATTATTCAAGTTTATTATGGGGTAATTGAAGATTATTGGGTTATTATTGGAGAATTGACAACTATTTATCAATCAATCAAGTTTCTTCTACTATTCTTTGCTTTATTATTTGGATCATCTTAAGTTGGTATAATTCTTTTACCTTTTACTCTTTATTGTTTATTTCCTCATTCTCTTATCATGTTTACACTTGTTGTGATGATTGACACCATTAACGACATGTTTACCATGATAGTAAGTGAGTAGTCTCTTAACTAGGATTAGTGGGTAATTAGGGGAAACCAACATGAGATTAGTCATGCTTAATCTAATATGTCTTCATAATTAAATTTGCTTGCTTGTTGTGATGTCAACCTATGCACATGTTATGTTTGATGAAATGCTAAGCCTATGAATCCTTACATTTATAACCATCTCTTATCTATTCAACTTGACTTGTAAGATATAAACCAACTCGAGTCTTGTTAGACCATGCATAGAAGTGATTAGGAGGAAAGTAAGTCGACTTGTAGGTGTTGTACAATCTAATCGATTCGGCTCCGGGACCCAACTCTTCCTAAGAACCGTAAGACATAAACCAACTCGGTTCCTTTACAACATTAATTGCTTGCAACTTTGTAAACATGTTTGTATGATCAACACCATGAATCCCCTATGACCCCATGATATCCTAGCACTTTTAATCATTTGTTTACATCCTTTCTTTTATTGCTTGTTTTACTCTATTGCTTTTATTAGTCTAGAACACAACTATAAACCCCATCAATTGTGACACTAGCATAAATTGAGATAGATAGACTTAGAACCCAAAGTACACCGTCCCATGGATCGACCTCGACTTACCGCTAACTAGTTGTTTGTTGAGAATTATAAATGTGTTTGATTGGGAGACCCGACGACACATCACACCATCAAAATGGCGCCGTTGCCGGGGATGGTTCTATGTGATTAAGTTCTTACTTGTTTGTCTATTTTAATTGTGCTTTCACCTTGAGGAACTTGTTCCTCAAGGATTGTTCTTACCGTTTTTTGTGTAATTTACATGCTTGTAGTTGTTCCCTTGTCTTAGCTATAATGGCTCAAGACTTGACATATGGAGTATGTGGTAGATTCTTTGAGTATGACTATGGGTATGGGGAGTTTGAGGAGCAAGTCAACACAAAACTACGTTACTATTCATACAATGAAAATCCTAACTACTACCCCAACTTTTCTCACCATAATCCCCACATCCATTATCCACAACAACCACCCACCCAAAACTCACTTTACAACCAATTCCAAATGCCACAATATGAACACTTTCACACCCACCCACAACAAAAATATGAGCCCAACTTTAACATTCAAGATATGGTTCTCCAAATGATGGGAGACCAACAAAATTTCTTCACACAAATTCTAGAGGAGAGCCAAAATAGGAACAATGTTCTCCAAAGCATTGTTACCCATGGTGAGGAGTTGGCAATTCGACTTGCCCAAATGAAAGTAACCCAAACAAACACTCCCCACCAATCCTTAAGCATTGAACATGAAGGTGAATTTGAGGCAATGACCTTTGATGAAGAAGATGTGAAGTGGGAAGAGCCAATCTCCTTGAGCTCTTGTGAATATGAAAGTGTGGTATTTGATGAGGAAGATATGAGGCTGAGTAAGCCAAATACTCTTAACCTTTGTGAGTATGAGGGTGTGACTTTTGATGTGGATTTTAAGGTGTTGGAGAAAGAATTATTGAGGAGAAGTGACGCCCCTATTTATGATTCATATGGAGAAAGCGATGATGATGCATCTATGGAAGAAGATGATGAGGGAAAGACGGACTCAAATGATGAATGGAGTTATGGGATTAGCTTTCTTGAGGAACCCATCCTTGAGAAGTTTGAAGATTGCTTTGATGAAGAGGAGGAATGCCTTCATGAGAACCTTTTCGCACCCACTATGGAGCCCATGATAGTTGGAGATGACATTATGGACCTTCTCATGAAAGTCAAATCATCATACAAGAATTACTTAGTGGGGAAGCTCAAAGAAAAGGTTAAGAAGGAGTCTATATGTGGTAATTTGGAATCCATTATCCCAACTCCTAAGACATCCCATCATCAATGCCATGAAAGTTCACCGTCTATCCTTAATTGGAGAATTGACTAGTCCAAGCATTTGCGTCATCAACTTTGGAAGAAATAGGAGCAACCGGAAAAGCCCCCGTGACAAGAATCTCAAGTTTGCTAGTTTTAAGAGCCGGGAAGTCCATCATCACAAAGCAAAAGAGAAGGGGAAGGAGTTCAAAGGGAGGTCCCTCATGGATTGGCCCTACTCCATTTTGAAATGGTTCAAAACTTACACTTGCCTACTTGAAGACCATTCACAAGCCTTTGACCGGTTATTGAGAGCATTGAGCAACATGGACAACATCAATAATCATGGCAACAAGGAATGAGTTTGGTGGAGTCCTCCCTCAAACCACCATTTGTAAGATATACTTTCCTTTAACTTTGCATTACATTGACACTTGCATTTAGTTATATACATATACATTTAGCTTGCATTTGTATTATATTTCATATTGCATTTACATTAGTTAGTTCATGTAGTATAGTTTGCATTGTGATATACCTCACGTAGATAGTTGCATATAGACTAGAATTCATGCATAATCACTAATGACCAATCCTATTCTTTTCTACACTAGAAATAGTGTTTAAATCGGTTTGGGGAGGTTTGATCATAGGTGACCATAGTTTACTAGAAATCATGCATCATATAATATAGTTTAGATTGCATTCATTTTTTATATATGTCATATAGAATTCAATTTAGTTAGAGCATGCATTCATTCATATCATATCATTGCATTTGCACTTCAATTTCCATAAAATTTTAAAAATCCAAAAACATGTATTTCTTTTTCATTCCTACTCCTACATGTACATTGAGGACAATGTTCAAAATAAAGTGGGGGATGGGAATTTATATTCCAAAATGATAAAAATTGAAAAAAAAATTTGAAAAATACAAAAACATATCTTTTTATTTCATAAATCATAAAAACCAAAAAAATTGAAAAAACCAAAAACATGTTCATTTCCTTTGTAGTGTAGTCTTGTGAATATATTTTGTTTTGTATATATTGTGTTTGTCTATCCTTTGTCACATTGATCGACTACGCCACATTCGAGACATGAGAATATTGAAGACCGCATGGTAAGATCTTTCCAATCTCCTTTTTCCTCTTTATGTTAATGACTATGTGGCTTTATTTTGATTGATGCGGTATAAACAATGTGAATTTAGGATTGCATTTAGAATAGTTGGCGTACTAGTTGGTAAAAGCATATGCATTAGGATGTATATATGTTAGTTGCATCATGGCATGTAGTTTGCATGTTAGAAAAATTTTGTGAAACCGTCTACTTGGGAAGCTTGACAAGTGTATATAGGCCCTAGTAGATGCACTTTCTTCTTAAGACTTTGCTTGTTAGAATACTTGTAAAACACCCTACGATGTGTTATGCTAGTATCCTTTGACCCGTGGATTAAGGCGTAGTCAAGAGTACCTTGTGGTTGAAGGAAAAATAGATCTATATACTTACATATTCATATATGTTTTAATTTAATTTGTCATAAAATTAATTAGTGATCTTATGCATGCAAACATCAATAAAAGAAGATTAGAAAATATTTTCTCACCATATGAAATTCGGTCATATCGGGCACCAACAAGATCTCCTTCTTGTTAGTTCTTGAGCTTTCCATTAATGGATGAACATTCTTGACTTCAAATTAGAAGCCCTCCAATTAGTTGCACCCAAGACAATCCCTTAAACCCACAAATGAACATGTACTAGATGTTTATAATGTAGTTTACCTTAAAATCTATTACTAATACTCATATACTACTTTTAGTATTATTAGTATTTGATTTAAACAAATTAGATTCACAAAAATGAATTTTGTGAAGAACAAGAGAGAGAAGGGAGGTTTTTCATAAAAAGTAAGAATGAATTAATTAGAGAAAATTCTCTCTAATTTTCTATGCTTGAAAACCGGTTCGGAGGGCTAAGGGTAGTCAAATTTTTCTTCCCAATTTGCTTTTGTTCTTCACAAGAAAAGCTAGCTAGTAGTAGGTGTCATCATGATGTCTATTTTATTATTTAAATAACAAAAACCATCAAAACCCACTTACTACATATAAAACCGGTTTTCCATGTAATATGGAGTCCATTTTATTTTTGTCAATTGTACAATTGTATGTCATGTGACATGTGACATGTCTTATGTCTTGTTTTAATTTAAAATGCATATTTAACAAATTAAATATCATTTATAAATTAAATAAATCATATTTAACAAATTGACTAGTAATTTAAAATTACTTTCTCATAAAATGGTCATTTAATTACTAGTTAGTATAATTCACAATATCTTGTAATTATAACTAACTTATCATTCTCATCTCGCGTGTTTCGCAAACACCGATTAATTTTAGTAATATAACTTCTTAAATTACTAAATGAAATCTCATTTAATCACATTATAATAAGATGTCATTATTCTCTCTCTTATAATAATTTGTTCAATTTTAAAAAATTAATTAATCTGTATCGGTATACAATTAATTAACTTTTCAATTAAGGGAATTGTCCTTTAGGTGTGACCTCAAGGGATCAACTGATCACCACCGTCGCACGACAGTAATGTCAAACTCTAGCCAGCCAATCATTACCGATATGTGTGGACCAGTTGTCTATATATGTAATGTATCATCCCTTTCGTATTCTTGGTATGAGATTTAATAATGATATTTAAATCATGTGATCGCACTATTGTTGAGGACACATTTCCCAACAATCTCCCACTTGTCCTCGACAAGTGTGCATCACCAATTCTCTTGTCCTATTACTATCTCCCACTCAATGCAAGGTGTCTTTCGGGTCGTACTTGCAATTGATAATATCGAAAGTGGTTTCCTCGATCTGGAGAATAACTGATTGACCGGATTTATCTATCATAGATACCTTCCGAGCGTGGCCACGCATTTCCAGTTCATTACTCCTCGAGTGGCCCTGAGATATTGTTTTAACCCTGACAAGGGGGTGGACAATTCCTATCGCACTTATTCCCTTCGACTAGCCACAGCCATCATAACCCAAAATATGTCCATTTGACCCCATTTACGAAGGTCTGCCTATGTGATCGACTAGTCATCTCAAATGACTCTATGGCACTTGAACTTGCCATCAATCGCATCACACTCTAGTCACTTCGAGACGTCACCTCATACAAGTGACCATGGGCGAATACCATGCTAATCCGTGTTCACTTTAACGGGGTTCAATTGTCTCTACAACCCGTTTGGATGTAACAAAGTATAATAAAAGAGTTTTAAAGTAAAACTCGAACGACAAATGCGATTATCACATATGAATAGTCAATGCTTGATTACTATTTCATGTTCTATAATCTAATTTGATCATGTATGTAGTTGTTCATTTCAATTCAGTTGAAATGGTATGACTCATCATGTTTAGCCTTTGAGAAGGCTTTGGTTAGTAGGTTTTATCAACTTCTTGTACCTTACTCAACCTTACTACATACTCGTTTTCCTTTGTAATGTATACATTTGCATCACAAAACTTTCTGAATACGTGTCGAGATTTAATCAAGACATAGGTCCTCTAGCCTAAGAAAAGCTCCCACTGTTTTCACAGTGTGCGGGACTCATCCTCTTGCACATCTCATGATTGCAAGTGTACTCAATTTCCGTTATAAATATCTCTTATCGTTCTTTATTGCCTAGAACAATTCTAGAAAATCTATTTCTTAAATAACATAACCACAATGGTATCTTAACCATCCTAATGTGTTTTGATTATGGTTTTGTCGAAAACCATGCGCAATCTCAATTGTCAATTGTCATTTGTGTAACACACTTACACAAAAATTGCATCATAAACACTTTGCTTTACTTCCTTAATACTTCTGCAAGCACTTAAGGGTAATCTTTATAGCTTACTTGGTAAAGATTACTTAAATTTCGATTTGAAACAATTCATCATACTCAAAGTATATGAAGTGTTATACATCATTATTCATTTAATTGATCCGGCAGCGGAAGCAAATGGAATCAATCAAATATGTTCAATTTAATTGAACTAGTCATGAATCTTATCAACATAAGACTTCTTATTGACGCTAATATCATGTGGATTTATCTTCATAAATCTGGATATTAAAGATGTATTGTAATACTCCAAAAGTCTTAAATCATTCCTAATGATCAATATGTCATCCACATATCGGACTAATTAAAATTTCCGTAACTCCCACTAAACTTCATGTATAAACACAACTTCTCGACTTATCGAGAAACGTTTTATCACATGATCAAAATGTTGATTCTAACTCATTGATGTCCTACTTAAGACCCTCTCTTAAGTTTCACATTATCTTAGGATTGCAAGAATCTACTAAACTCAAGACATGTATTGAATACATTCCTTCTATTGAAGAAGTGGGTTTTAGATTCACTCGCTATGTATTTCATAACCTCATAATGAAACACAATCCCTAAGAAGATCCAAATAAACTTAAGCATTTCAATTAGTGCAAAACCCTTTGCAACCAATCTTGCTTTGAAATATCTCTTTATTAGTGCAAAACCCTTTGTCACTAATCAAGCCTTTTATTTCAGATTCTTATGGCTCTAAGCCTTGTATTGAGTTTTGACTTAAATACTCTTGTAAGTCATTTGTTCATTACTTTATAGAAGTAATCAACTTTAATCAAACAATTTCTTTTGTAAGTTATAAGCTCTTTACTTTCTTAAAAGTAGCATGAATTCATCATTTTTAACAAGTGACGAATTTAACCTCCTAGGTTTTGAAGAAACAATGTCTTACACAAAACGTCTCATGTAGCTAAGAAAGACCAGTTTCTTGCGACATAACATTCTATGTGGCATTCTTTGTGGCTCTTGAATGCATTCTTTGTGGCTCTTGAATAATTTCTCCCACTCTGTCTTCTAGAAATAAACTTGTAGTTTTAGAAAGACAGCTTCACGAGCCGCAAACCCGTCGTACTCGTGAACTTGTTTCTTGTGAAAACTTACAAACATGGTATCCTTACCATTTCATATCTCATATGATTCGATTTAGTAGAAAAATAATTTAGACAAAAATGATAAAGTCCCCAAAAGGATCAAGTAATTCAAAGTAACTTTGATTGAAGTCCAAACCATATCGAATAGCGTTTGAATTCTTATCCAATCACACATTATTCCATAATGCATGCTAAGAGATATTAACTTGTGATACTATATCACATTTCCTTTGGCTTATATCAAAGTCTTCACTTTGATAATCCCATCACAACTAAATCGTGATTCCTTGAACTCTTTGAAATTCTTCAAAGATTTCTCTATTTACCTTATTAAGTGAACATATTAGTGTCAACTTAAATTGTTGGTAAAAGAAAATGATCAACCTATTTTGGATCAATGATTTACAACCTCGATCTCATTTTCAACCAAAAGGCACGAGACATCTTGTTTTGAATACAAGATACGCATATACCATTAACAATCTAATGGTTTCAAGAGTACTCGATAACTCTTTGCGTTTATCATTCTAGAATTTAAGGTTTAATCTTGGGTTACCAATTTGAGTCTTGCAACATCTTTATGATATATCATTCTAGTTTGGTTCAGAATATAATCACTTTGATAATGGGCTAGCCATACATCAAATCGTGGTGTATAGGGTCACAAAAGTGAAAACCTCTTTTGTATCTTAACAAGTTTATATTCTTATTTAGAGTTTATGCACTTAATAGTCACAATTAAGTACAACTCCAAACCCAAAAACTAGATTTAGTACACAATGACTCTATCTCTCGACTTCGTCGTTGCTAGTCGTCATATTCTAATCATCCTATGTATCAAACATAATGATGAAAACCTCCACTGGTTTCTAATATTGACGAAGTGGTACTAGCAAAATTTATGTTTAATCAAATAAACATATAAAGAAGAAGGTCCCATTAGATGTCCCACAACTAACTTGTTGATACTTCAATAATTTGGGGTAGTTTCCTTTCTTGTGTCCAACATTTAAGACAATGGAAACTTTATCGGTCGGGATTGATAGGTTTAGTATCGCTATTCTCAACAACTTTACTTTTAACATTACCTTGCATCAATCCCATTATTATCTTTACTTCTTGAACCTCGTCCTCATCTTAACGGTTTAAGAGAATGCTCCCACTCATTTCAATGAGTCTTTGCTTTGAGAAACAAAATTGAATTCATGAAGATTACTCTTCATTTGTTCGTTTTAGTCTTAAAACTTTCATTGAAGTGGTTGCGTTATTTTGGTCAATTACGAATTCTTGACAAAACTAATTACCAAAATAATTTATCGCTTCAAGATACTTAATTCAATTAAGTATATGAATAACAATCCATTGCAAGTAGATGTGTTAGTCAAGAATCAAAAACCTGTTTGATAATGAATAACTTTTATCTATAATCTTTATAAGAGATCCTTAGCAATGGTTCATTTGAGGTTTTAGAAGCAAATTCATATTTGTCTTTAGTTACGATGTTTTAATGGAGATTTGAATCAAAAATCGAAATGATATCGTATATGAATTGTGGTAAAGAAATAGAACAATATGATAACGGAATAATGAAAAACAAAACATTCATCGTTATAATAATACTTGTAAATAACAAGTAAAGCATTTACATAGTGACCTCTACCCAACTATGATAAATGATTCCAAGATCCAAATTCATATTAACTTGGGCACGGTGTGGCCGATAAAACCCTTATCAATATAACTCGGTGGATTAACTCTTTAATCGATTCTACTTTTAGAACTCTTGGTCGATAAAATTACATTAACATTTATCTTTAGCCCAAAACACATCCGACAAGGGCACGGTGTGGCCGATGAAACCCTTATCGAAAAACTTTTGTTGAGTTCAATCCAAATTTCGAATAAATGTGTCCATGATCCAAACCCACATTAACTTGGGCACGGTGTGGCCGATGAAACCCTTATCAACATGAATTCGGTGAATAGAAATTTATCACCCACTTCCCCTACGTAACAAGGTTTGTACCCCGGTGTGGCCGAGTGCACTCCCTCACGAAATAGGTTTTCATGGTTTCTACTATTTGGTAAGGCTAAGTCTCAATTGTTTATTTTTTAGCGAGAGGTCATGTCAATTTATTATCTATCACGTTTTAAGTGAACTAAAGCGGTGAACTACGATAATTATAATTGACACGGTCGATAAACTCGATAAAATGACAATGCATGTTTTAGTTATGGCGATTTAGCGATGCATGCAACATATAAATAAAATGCAAAACATAAAATAAATCCTAGTATGGCCTTCCTAAAATGGAAAATCTAATTAACTATTACATATTCGGAAACCAACTCCATTGGTCCCTTGAACTTCGGTTGTGGCACGCATCTCGAGGTAACACCGTCTTTATGTATCGCCATCTTGAAGAAATCCGTCTTTGGGAACTCCGAGATAAATTAAATTACATAGCAAATTACATAATTTCCTATTATACATTTGTAACTAAGATAAAACTAAATCTATTAAATTACAAGACGGTGATACGAGATCACAATAAATTACAACCGAATCGATATTCCCATACATTTCGGGTAATTCCAATTAAAAACTAAGGCCATACTAAGTAAAATTACATAACTCAAAAATTACATAAATTAAAATTATGACAATCATAAAGAAAATTCAGCATTATAATATGTATGAACATGCCCAATTTTATGCTAAATCGCCTTTAATCAGCCAATATCGTATATTACTCAGTTTTTACGGATTTGCGTGATTTCAACATTTTATAATCACTAAAATTACATAAATTCATATTTATGCATAAGTTAATTACCTTAACCTCTTAGGACTCAAAATTTAGTCTTCACTAATTATTTGACCATAATTAACTCATATTTATAAAATTGTTCATTAATGGATCAAAATTACCAAAAATAAGCTATAAACTTCAAATAAATCACAAAATTTCAAATAAATTCAAAATATGAAATTTAAACTCATGAACATTCTGGAAAAATACCATGACACTCATAATGTTCAAAACCTTAGGTCAAAAATTTCGAAATTTTTCCGGAAAAACAATGTCGCGGTTTATCGGTTTTAACTAAAATAATCATAAAAACATGAGAAAAATTTTATCCATCAACTTTTCAATTTTAGATCTGAAAAAAAGATAATAAAATGCAACATTGGACGTTTTTCCTTAGTCATAGATTATGTTTTATTAATTTTTCACTAATAATGTCACTATTTATGCTATTTTTATTCAAAAATCCATAAATCATGCAAAAAGACTTCACTATAGCCCATTATTTTACACACATCTTGTAAAATTGCATGTGACAACATATTAAATTTCTATGACCAGATTCGAAATTTAACTCATATTAACCTAGTGTTCACCTAAATCCGAATTTAATAATGAAAAATCCATTTTTCGAGCATAACAAGTCCAAAAATTATGAAAATTTACAGGTTATCTCAAAATAATATATGTGACACATATCCAAAAATCACTGGAAAATACGAAGTATAGCTTATTTTAGACCGAAAATGACATTTTTACTCATAAAATCATATTTAAATGCCATTATTGTATAATATGAACAATAAAAATCCGTAAATTCAACCAAAATATCCTAAAATATTTTAGGACCAGAAATTTTAACATGTATGAATTAATTTCGTGATATATCATAATAACACAAATTTTACAAGTTTTATATGTTATTCTTATAACTCGGAAAAACTTTTAACCGATTTGCATGCAAACAACCATGGATCTTGATACCGATTGAAGGAAAAATAGACCTATATACTTACATATTCATATATGTTTTAATTTAATTTGTCATAAAATTAATTAGTGATCTTATGCATGAAAACATCAATAAAAGAAGATAAGAAAACATTTTCTCACCATATGAAATTCGGTCATATTGGGCACCAACAAGATCTCTTTCTTGTTAGTTCTTGAGCTTTCTATTAATGGATGAACATTCTTGACTTCAAATTAGAAGCCCTCCAATTAGTTGCACCCAAGACAATCCCTTAAACCCACAAATAAACATGTACTAGATGTTTATAATGTAGTTTACCTTAAAATCTATTACTAATACTCATATACTACTTTTAGTATTATTAGTGTTTGATTTAAACAAATTAGATTCACAAAAATGAATTTTGTGAAGAACAAGAGAGAGAAGGGAGGTTTTTCATAAAAAGTAAGAATGAATTAATTAGAGAAAATTCTCTCTAATTTTCTATGCTTGAAATCCGGTTGGGAGGGCTAAGGGTAGTCAAATTTTTCTTCCCAATTTGCTTTTGTTCTTCACAAGAAAAGCTAGCTAGTAGTAGGTGTCATCATGATGTCTATTTTATTATTTAAATAACAAAAACCATCAAAACCCACATACTACATATAAAACCGGTTTTCCATGTAATATGGAGTCCATTTTATTTTTGTCAATTGTACAATTGTATGTCATGTGACATGTGACATGTCTTATGTCTTGTTTTAATTTAAAATGCATATTTAACAAATTAAATATCATTTATAAATTAAATAAATCATATTTAACAAATTGACTAGTAATATAAAATTACTTTCTCATAAAATGGTCATTTAATTACTAGTTAGTATAATTCACAATATCTTGTAATTATAGCTAACTTATCATTCTCATCTCGCGTGTTTCGCAAACACCGATTAATTTTAGTAATATAACTTCTTAAATTACTAAATGAAATCTCATTTAATCACATTATAATAAGATGTCATTATTCTCTCTCTTATAATAATTTGTTCAATTTTAAGGAATTAATTAATCTGTATCGGTATACAATTAATTAACTTTTCAATTAAGGGAATTGTCCTTTAGGTGTGACCTCAAGGGATCAACTGATCACCACCGTCGCACGACAGTAATGTCAAACTCTAGCCAGCCAATCATTACCGATATATGTGGACCATTTGACTATATATGTAATGTATCATCCCTTTCGTATTCTTGGTATGAGATTTAATAATGATATTTAAATCATGTGATCGCACTATTAATGAGGACACATTTCCCAACAGTGGTGTGATAACTCCTTGGCTACCGTTTATTCCAAGGTGACCCTTGAAACCATGCAACCATCATCCATGTTCTACCATATTTTTATCATCAAAAGGGAATGGGCACAAAAATAAATTGTTCAAAAATTTGAGTTCAAGAAATGAAAATAAAAGAAAAGAAAAAGTTTGCAAAATGCATCAAAAGAAAAGAGGAGTAACAAAAATGAAAACTCCTATGCTTCAAATATAAGGCACCCTCGTTACTAATTGGGGTGACTTTGAAAATGTTCAAAAGAAAATGCAAAAAGTTGAAATGTTGTCAAGTATTGAAATGCCAAAAACCAAAAGAAATGGCAAAAACAAAGTGTTCTCGAATGTTATATGCCACAAAGAAATTGGGGGGAAAAACAAACAACAAAGACAAACTCCCAAATGAAACTCAAATACTATCGATCCCTTTATCCATCGTATCCATTTTTGTGCATGGTAGAGAGGGGATGACCATTCTTCTTGTCTAGGCAAGAGGGGGAATTCCGTGATCCTCCAGTGTTTCTAACACCATAGGGAGTCTATTCTTGACAAAAACATTTAACGACTGAGGACAAAGGTACCCTAGCTTGACACAACTTGGAGGTGATTTATTGGTATCTTTCTAGGCTTAGTAGTTTGAAGAAACCATATCTATAATGGAGTGTGTACCCTTGAATTGCTTCCCCTTTAGATAATTTCCGCCACTTAGATGAGGAAAGTGGCTATTCTTTTGTAGATGCATCCATTACTTTATTTTGTGTGCTTTAATGATTGGATGTGTCGCCGTTTTGACAAGACCCACCTTGCCTTGCAAGAAGGCATCCTACCTCATGGTTGTCTTGTTGTGAGTTGAAGGGGCGGAGTGAGACCCGCTAATTGTCTCACATCGGTTATATTAGTAGGATAGTTTAAATAAAGGTCTAATTTTTGTCACCTCTTTACTCGGGACGAGTAAAGATTCGGTTTAGGGATATTTGATGTGACTCATATTTGCGCACATTTAGTCTCCTAATTGAGCCTGTCTTTCATACTATTATATCATTCCATAGCCATTTTATCCGTCAAATGCTTTCTATTTTGCTTTCCTAGTGCATTTCGTATGTTTTGTAGGAAAGAAGGTAATTAGGCGGAAATTCCCGTCTTTCATGCATATTTGGAATCTTGTTGATTATATTTGATGGACTAGTATGAAGAGGAGGCGAGAATGATGGCCAATTATGTAGGAATAAAGAGTATATAGAAGGATCATAGGGTTAAAAAGCAAGGATGACGAGAAGGAAGGCATTACAAGAAGAAATTGCTCGAAACCCAAACAAAGGGTTGCACCTTTGGCTCTGAAATTATTATAGATGAAACGACGTCGAAAAATCAAGTGATCTAGGCTTTTGAATCACTCCAATAGGAGTCCGGATGAGAAAATGACGTCCGTTTTACAATCTGAGCTCAAACAAAGAAGTTGTCCGCCAATCCGCTCGTCCCGAGACCCAATCCGCTCGTCTGCTACAGGACGCTCGTCCCCCCCCCCCCTCCAATCCGCTCATCTAGAAGCCTTTTTATCCGAGCGTCCCGTGCTTGATCCGCTCGTCCTCTGCTCCAACAATCCGAGCGTCCCGACCCCTTGGCCGCTCGGATTCCTTTCCAGTGCAACCGGCTTCTTCTTTCTCCATTCAAGATGCGCATATTTTTCAAAGACTAGCTAAAAGGAGACCGGCATCTTTTCTGAGAGGAGTGATTCCCTACCCAACATTTAGCATTATTATTTATTATTTTACCCTTACTTAACCTAATGATGCTCTACTATATATACTCCATTTGTAATAATCAGACAATCAAGCTCTCTTAGCTAGAAATAAATCCTCTTAGATTAGATTAGGAGTAGATTAGAATAGATTACTCTTTAATGTTTCCACAAATTACACATTAATCTTTCCTTAATTATTGTTCAAGTTTATAATTCAAGTTTATTATTGGGTAATTGAAGATTATTGGGTTATAATTGGAGAATTGACAACTCTTCATCAATCAATCAAGTTTCTTCTATTATTCTTTGCTTTATTATTTGGATCATCTTAAGTTGGTATAATTCTTTTACCCTTTACTCTTTATTGTTTATTTCCTCATTCTCTTATCATGTTTACACTTTTTGTGATGATTGACACCATTAATGACATGTTTACCACGATAGTAAGTGAGTAGTCTCTTAACTAGGATTAGTGGATATTTAGGGGAAACCAACATGGGATTAGTCATGCTTAATATAATATGTTTTCATAATTAAATTTGCTTGTTTGTTGTGATGTCAACCTATGCACATGTTATGTTTGATGAAATGCTAAGCCTATGAATCCTTGCATTTATAACCATCTCTTATCTATTCAACTTGACTTGTAAGATATAAACCAACACGAGTCTTGTTAGACCATGCATAGAAGTGATTAGGAGGAAAGTAAGTCGGCTTGTAGGTGTTGTACAATATAATCGATTCGGCTCCGGGACCCAACTCTTCCTAAGAACCGTAAAACATAAACCAACTCGGTTCCTTTACAACATTAATTGCTTGCAACTTTGTAAACATGTTTGTATGATCAACACCATGAATCCCCTAAGACCCCTTGATATCCTAGCACTTTTAATCATTTGTTTACATCCTTTCTTTTATTGTTTGTTTTACTCTATTGCTTTTATTAGTCTAGAACACAACTACAAACCCCATCAATTGTGACACTAGCATAAATTGAGATAGATAGACTTGAACCCAAAGCACACCGTCCCATGGATCGATCTCGACTTACCGCTAACTAGTTGTTTGTTGAGAATTATAAATGTGTTTGATTGGGAGATTCGACGACATCTAACCCATCACAAAACCCTAAAACAGAAAAGAAAAGGTCACTGACAAGTGGTCAACGCACGGCCGGTGACGTGAGGTCTGGTGGCCGACGGCCGTAGAATAGGCGGCAGCAGACCCTTCCTCCCTCTTCCGCTCTCAATCGCACTCTCCGTCTTCTCTCTCTAATATATAGAATAGGCGGCAGCAGACCCTTCCTCCCTCTTCCTCTCTATATTATTATTATTATTATTATTATTATTATTATTATTATTATTATTATTATTATTATTATTATTATTATTATTATTATTATTATTATTATTATCATTATTATTATTATTATTATTATTATTATTATTATTATTATTATTATTATTATTATTATTATTATTATTATTATTATTATTATTATTATTATTATTATTATTATTATTATTATTATTATTATGCGCGCAGCTTTCATTAAATGAAAAACAAAAGTTTACATGAAATTGGTGGGGAGCCGAGAAACAAGCTGGGCTCCCACACCCTTAGCAACAGCAAAGCTAAGTCTAGTAAAAATGTAAGCGGCCACCCAAGCCCATGCATCCTGAGATACCGAGAATTTCGGATCCGCTGAGCAAGGCAAAGATCCGAACCCAACTCCCAAGTGATGATAAAGAGAAAGGAAGGAAACCATAATAACCATTGCCGCGCACAAATCCCCATACTTAGCACACTTCCGCCGAGCAAAGATCAAGAATAACCCTGCCCGCAGACAAAATTCGTCATCCATCTGAGTCAAAGGAGAGGACCGGTCAAGTCAACGCACACATCACGCCCCGTCCCAAGAATAAAGCAAAGAACGCAGGACGAAGAGAACCCCATGCCCGTCAACCAAACCAACATCAACCTCCTTTCCCGCAGAAATACCGGATCTATAGCGGATGTCAAAAAGAGTGTCACGGACGAGGTTATGCCGATGTTTAACGCCCACAGACCAAAGATAAGAAACAGCGTGGTCCCCAAAAACATCATCGGCCAAAATCCCGAGAGCAAGCTGGACAGGGCCTAGAGACCGTGAATAACGGAACACCCAGCCGATATCCAAGCACACTACGGTACGTCCTCCCGTTCATAGTCTGACCCAACCCCAAGATAGGAACCGCACGCAACCAATCAGAGGAGTGGGAACCCTGCTGAGACTGCCACAAAGCAAGCTGGCGAGGTGTCAAAGAGAAAACAGACCCTGAGGCAGCAGCAACCGTCGCGAAATAAATGTCTGCCAATTTCTTCATGAGTTTGGGGGCAGCAATTTCACTAGGGTTACCTAAGATACCAGAGCCTGTAGTCGCTAAATACGATAAAATATGATTATTATATAATTATTAAATACGGTGTATTACAAAAGAGATGCCAATACAGAGTTGACTAAAACCAGTCTCCCAGCATAAGAAAGATGTCTTTAACCAAATTCCCTTATCCTGTTAACCAGCTTTTCTACCAACACCAGACATTCCTTCTTCTTCATTTTACCAGCAGTAATAGGAATCCCCAAATAATTAAAAGGTATTTGCCCCTCCAAAAATCCTGAGATTTGTAGGATATCCCTCTTAAAGCCATCATTGACTCCATTAAAATAAGCATTTGTTTTTGCATTATTCATCTGGAGACCAGAGGCTTTAGAAAAACTGGCAAAAGATCTCAGCAGCACCATAATTGACTGAACATCACCCTTACTGAATAATAATAAATCGCAGCAAACATCAAGTGAGATAAATTCATCTTGGCACACATAGGGTGAAATTTAAATGGCATTGAGGTAGTTGTATAGCTCAAAACTCTACTCAAATACTCCATTGCAACTGTGAATAAAAGGGGACACAAAGGATCCTCTTGTCTCCATCCTTTCTTCCCTTGAAAAAATCCAAACACCTCACCATTTAGCACAAAAGAGAAAGAAGCAGAGCTCGCACATTCCTTGACAAGAAGTATGAATTGATGAGGAAAATTTAAAGCACTCAGCATCTGCTCTAGGAACCCCCAACTGATTGAATCATAAGCTTTCTTGAGGTCCACTTTAAGCATGAACTTGGGTGACACAGTCTTCCTGTTATATAATCTTATCTGGTTCTGACAAATCAAAATATTCTCAACTATGCTCCTTCCTTTTATAAACGGAATTACTTTTTTCACATACGAGTTTTACTTTTTCACATACATTTTTTCATTAAGTTTCCGTATTATACCCTTTTTCAAACCTTATCAAATTAACCTCTTCTATACTCTTATGAACCATTTTTTCCCTAAATTCAATCAAATTCATCCAAAAACTTAAGCAATGAGCCCTATTCTTCTATTAGTTCTTTTTATCAATTATGAATATGTTTGAATGAGTTTTATTTAATTTAACAATGTTTTATTTGTTTATTATAGTTTGAGTTAGGGTTTATGCTTGGAGGTGGTGCCTTGGCAGATGGGGTGAGGGTTAAGGTGGTGCACGAAAGTCAGAGTGGTGCGAGTGCTGTGGGATAGTCGTGAGTGCGGGTCCTACGGTGGTGCTGCGTGACGGAGGAGAATAAGGACGCGATGTTCGGTGGTGCACGGTGGTCAGAGTGATGATGCGTGAAGCGTGGTCGTCATCTGTGAAGAGAATGGTCGATTGGGAAGATGGTGGTAGCCAGGTGGTCCGATGGGCAGGTGGTGGTTGGCTTGTAATGGGGTTTGTCATGGGATTGTTTAGCTTTTTTTTTTCTTTTTTTTTTAAATTTTAGTTTAATACTAGTAATAATTAGACCATCTTATTTTGTAATTATTGATTTTGATTTCTTATTTTTTTTTCTTATTCATTGTTAGTTTTTCAATCATATACTTCGTATAACGGAAAATTTCATATCGAAGCAAGTGGTGTTGGTGGTGAAGGGAGACTAGGAAAGAGAGAAAATAAGAATGGGTGAGAGAAAAGAATAATAAGGGTAAAATTGTAAAATACATATGTGAAAAAGTAAAATTCGTATGTGAAAAAGTACGACCCTTTATAAGGAATTGATAATCTCAGGGAGCATTATTTGGTTTGATTACTTTGTTATTAAAACAAACATGTCAAGTTAAACAATAAACCGCTTTTATTTGGATAAATGTTAAGCTCAATAATTGTCAGGTCAACAATTTTATTGGGTAAATATTGAGTCGGGTTAATATTGGGTCGGGTTAGGGCCGGTTTCGAGTTACTGATCATTGGGTTGTATCGGATCTCCATCCCAAATAGGTCGGTTTAGGGTTTCTTATATTTTCAGGTTCTATCGAGTCGAATTTGGGACATATCTGATTGGGTTTGTCGGGTCATGTTTGCTAGCTCTAGGTACATATTAGACCCATGATGGGTTGCAAAATCATGTCTATAAAAGTAAATTTATTTCACTTAACTATACTACTAATTAAAAATAGCAATATAATATAAGTAAGGGTCGAGCCCATAGAGAAGGACTAAGTTAATTAATTTGTATAATAATGTAGAGTAAAGTAACCCATTTAGGGGGGGGGGGGGGATTTGCTTAGTTGGTAAACTAAGACTAATTAAACTAAAGAAAACTAATAAAGATAATAGCTTTTGGGGAATTCAGATAATTTAAGGTCACAGATCAACTTATCTCTACTACCACTTAGTCCATCTATCATCGAAAGTCTCAAATACCAATTATCTTCAAGTATCTATCGTGAAAAAAATTAAAATATGCAATATTAATTCTTGTTCCTTCTTCTTGAGAGTTGTCAAATAATTCAATCGATGATATTATAAGACCCTAATCAAATAATTCAACACACGCATGCGATATTCAATCCAACAGCAGCAATAATGATCAAAGAAAGCAATAGAAACAATAACCACAACCACGCAGTTTCGTAATTCAATTGTATGTTTAATCTCTTCCTAAACTCAAATGATGATAAACTGAATTAATTAGAAGGATAAAAATAATGATAAACTGGATTAATTAGAAGGATAAAGGTTGTTATATTATTTAGATATCAAACAAACTGAGCCAATAATCTTAATTAGCAAAAGATTAATAATTACTAACATTATTGATCAGATAATGAAAGTAAATAATAATCAAAGAAATAAAGAACAAGAGATTAAAACAATACTTGAAAGATAAAAGGTAAATACGATCTCACAATGGATTAATCGGTAGCTTCAAAAGTTGAACCAAGAAGGGGGGAATTAGTTCTTCATAGTAGATTTAGAGTAATTAGATTTTCTCAAATAATTGCAAAAAGTCTTTCTAAAACTCAATGCAATAAGCTTAAGTTTCTCTCTAAAGAAAGTTAATTAATAACAAAAGTCAAAGCGAGTCTCGAGTGAAATAAAACAATACACGAGACCTCTATCGTTGATTTGCGCGACACCTTTCACGAATTAATGACGAATGTGAAAATTCCATTTTAACTTATTGGGTTATAACCGCTTTAAATGAGTCAAAATAAAGTAGAGATTTTTAGACTGTATGCGAAATTCTAGAAAAGCCCGACACATTAAGTGACGGGTCAAGTTTAGTTAAGTCGGTGATGTGACCAATATTTGAGCATATTTAGTCCCCAAATTAGACTCGTTCCTATGCTTTTTAGATCATAATTGGGTCATTTACTATCTTTAGTCCTTTGTTTTGCATATTCTTTGAGATTTTGTTTCCTTGGTAGGAGAGGAGTGCAAACCTTGCATTTTCATGGCAAAATGGAGCTAAATTGATCGAATCTAATGACCAAGCATCAAAGTGAAGACAATACTAGAAGGCCTATGTAAATAATGTAGTAGATAGGCAATGATGAAGAAGATCCTTGCATCTCCGACAAGATCCTTGAGGATTGTTGGAAGAAGAAAAGAAGAAAAGAGGAAGAAGCTTGTTGGAATACAATCCGCCCGTCGCAGCCTCGGGACGCTCGTCCAAGACCTCCACAATCCGAGCGTCCCACCACCCTGTCCGCTCGTCCTGCACCACCACAATCCACTCGTCCCGACCCCTTGGCCGCTCGGATTCCTACCCAGTACAGCATGTCTCTTCCTTGTTCCACTCGGGATGCGCATATTTCTGAAAGACTAGCAAAAAGGAGACTAGCATCTTCCTTCGAGAGGAGCATTTCCTCAACTTTTCTTAAGGGTCTTAATCGTCATTTAAGCCCTTAGTAACCCTAATTTATGTACCTAATCCTCACTATAAATACCCCATTGTACTAATTAGATTATCATCAATCCTTAATATTATTTATGTTCTTCCTAATCTCATTTTAATCTTGTAATCAACTTTTAATTAAGCATTAATACAAATCTCATTTCCTTAATTTCTCTATTGTTCATCCTTTATTTTGGGTAATTGAAGATTATTTGGGGTTTATTTGAAGGATTGACAGCCTTCCAATCATTCATCAAGTACTTCTATTATGGTTTGCTTATTATTTTAGAATCATCATTAGGTATAATTCTCTTAATCCCTTTTTAATTATTGTTAATCATCTTCATTTATTCATCATGTTTTGCTTTGTTAATATGATTGACAACCTTGTTAGCATGTTAAACTTGATAATGAGTGAATAGTTTCCTTAATTAGGGTTAATGGGGAATTAGGGGAAACCAACATGGGGATTGATTCATGCTTAATCTAATATACTTTCATAATTAATTTGTTTGCTTGTTGAGATTTCAACTTATGCACATGTTACGTTCGATGAAATGCGAGCCTATGAATCCTTGCATTTTTTACCCATCCCTTATCTTTTCCATGAGACTTGTAAAACACAAACCAACTCGAGTCTCATTAGACCATGCATAGTGTTGGATAGGGAGGACTAAGTCGACTTGTAGGTGTTGTACAATCTAATCGATTCGGCTCCGGGACCCAAACCTTCCTAGGGATTGTAAGATATACACTAACTCGATCCCATCACAACAATAATTGCTTGCATCTAGTTGAAAACATGTTTGTATGATCAAATCCCATGAATCCCCTATGAACCCATGACACCCTAGTGCTTTTAATCAATTGTTTACATCTCATTTTAATCATCTTGCTTGTTTATTTACATTGTTATTTAGTTTAGTGATCTTCTTATCTCAACCCAAATTATGACACCCTTAGACACCACTACTTGCAATCGAAAATCCTACATCAATACCCGTCCCTTGGGATCCGACCTTTACTTACCTCTTTACTAATAAATAGTATAGTAGTTTGTGAAGTTATAAATATTATTTTGGTCTAGGTGCTCCTAACAACAAGTAACCGAAAAATAGTCTTAACTCCGACCAAAAATGGCGCCGTTGCCGGGGACGGTGTTAACTTGATTTGATTTTTTTTATTGTTATTAGTTGTGTCTTTCTTTGCCTTGAGGAAGTAAAACTCCTCAAGGTTTATTCTAATTGTTTTCAAGTTGTTTGATATTTTACATGTCTAGAAGATCACAAGGTAACTTGTTACCCATTGATCACGAAATTGAGAGAACTTTGACAACCAATAGAAGACTTGCTAGAAACACTTTGAGGGGTATTGGTGAGGTTGTAGATATTCATCCAAATACTATTGAATTCATCAACCCTTTTGCAAGAGAAGGAGAGGAGAACCCAACACAAAATCAACCCACAATGCCTAAGTTTTCATCACATTATGTACCAACCGAGGAGAACCTACCCAATGGTACTCCCACACCACAACACTTGACCGGAAATTTCATTGCAAAATCCGCATTTATCCAATTAGTCGAAAGAAGCCAATTTGGGGGATGCCTAGTGAAGACCCTCATTCTCACATGGAGACTTTTTGTGACTATTGTGATGCGATTTCACAAACCGGAGTGACTCAAGACCGAATTCGATGGGTCTTATTTCCTTTTTCTCTAATTGGTACCGCGAAATAATGGTTAAAGAGCCTTGATAAGGCTACTCTTGGAATCGACTCTTGGAAGAAATTGGCTCTTGCTTTCTACAAAAAGTTCAACCCTCCGGAAAAGACTAACATGCTAAGAGCCCAAATCACGGGTTTTAAACAATGGGAAGAAGAATCTTTGTATGAAGCTTGGGAGCGATTCAAAGGAACTTGTCGCTCATGTCCTCGTCATGAACTTAGCAAGTGGTTCTTGGTACAACAATTTTGGAATGGTCTTTATGAAGACTCCCGAAACATTCTCAACATGGGATCAAATGGCATGTTCACCGAAGTTGACGATAATCAAACTTGGAACAAGATTGAGGAAATGGTGGTCCATAATTCACAATATAGTAGACCTCGAAAGGCTACTAGAGGAGGAAAGCATGAAGTGGACTCTATTACTCAATTGGGTGCTCAACTTAGTGCTCATATTGATACCATCAACTTGAAGTTTGAGAAGGCTATGGCTAAACTTGAAGAATCCTCAAAATCACCAAAGCAACATGTTAATGCCAAGGTGGAATCTTCATCAATTCCAAGTGGAATATGTGAGAATTGTGGAACTTTGGGACATGACCAAAGTGAATGTAGGGGAACAAGTGAGCAAGTGAATGCTTTTCAAGCATACAAGAGTGGTATCCCTTATTCTAACTATTACAATGAAAACACCAAATTCCATCCAAATCTCTCATACAAAAGCCAAAATGTTCAAAACCCTCAACAAACATACACCCCACCTCCAATGAGAAACCAAAATCAAAGACCCTTTTACAACCAAAACCAAGGTTACCAAAATCAAACTCCATACAATCAACAAAATGACCAAGGTTTTGATGTTCAAAAAGCGGTCCTCCAAATGCAAAAGGACCAACAAGAATTCTTCACTCAAATGCAAAAGGATAGTGATGTGACTCATAAATGCGCACATTTAGTCCCCTAATTGAGCCTATTTTGCATACTATTATAACATTCCATAGCCATTTTATCCGTCAAATGCTTTCTATTTTGCTTTCCTAGTGCATTTCGTATGTTTTGTAGGAAAGAAGGTAATTAGGCAGAAATTCCCGTCTCCCGTGCATATTTAGAAGATTTTTGTTGATCTTGAATGGACTAGTATGACGAGAAGCCAAGAATGATGACCAAGGATGTAGGAATAAAGAGTATATAGAAGGATCATAGGGTTAAAAGTAAGGATGACGAGAAGGAAAGCATTACAAGAAGAAATTGCTCAGAACCAAACTGAGAGTTGCTCCTTTGGCTCTAAAAGTATGGTAGATGAAACGGCGTCAAAAAATTAAGTTATCTAGGCTTTTGAATCACTCCAATAGGAGTCCGGATGAGAAAATGACGTCCGTTTTACAATCCGAGCTCAAATAAAGAAGCTGTCCGCCAATCCGCTCGTCCCGAGACTCAAGACGCTCGTCCCCTGAGACAAGACGCTCGTCCTTCCTTCCAAGACACTCGTCTTGAGGCCTTAAGATCCGAGCATTCCGTGCTTGATCCGCTCGTCTCCCCCTGCTACAGGACGAGCGTCCCGACCCCTTGGCCGCTCGGATTCCTCTCCAGTGTCAACCGTCCCTACTGCCTAGACGCTCGGGATGCGCATATTTCTGAAAGACTAGGAAAAGGGAGACTAGCATCTCTCATTGATAGGAGCATTTCCCTACTCAACAATTAGCATTGTTATTTACTAATTTACCCTTACTTAACTTAATGATGTACTACTATATATACCCCATTTGTAATGCTCTCTTAACCAAGTTCCCTTAGATTAGAATCAAGTTTCCTTAGATTAAACCAAGCTTCCACATTAGAAAATCCTCTTAGAATAGGTTAGGAGTAGATTAGATTAGATTACTCTTTAATCTTTCCACAAATTTCACATTAATCTCTCCTTAATTATTGTTCAAGTATATTACTTTTGGGTAATTGAAGATTATTGGGGTATTATTGGAGGATTGACAACCCTTCATCAATCAATCAAGTTCTCTTCTTTTATTCTTTGCTTCATTATTTGGATCATCTCAAGTTTGATATAATTCCTTTGCTCTTTACCCGTTATTGTTTATTTCCTTAAGCTCTTATCATGTTTATACTTGTTGTAATGATTGACACCATTAATGACATGTTTTCCATGATAATGAGTGAGTAGTTTCCTTAACTAGGATTAGAGGGTAATTAAGGGAAGTAAACATGGGGAATAATCTTGCTTAATCCGATATATTTCCATAATTAATTTACTTGGTTGTTGTGATGTCAACCTATGCACATGTTATGTTTGATGAAATGCAAAGCCTATGAATCCTTGCATTTTACCCATCTCTTATTTATTCAACAAGATTTGTAAGACATAAACCAACTCGAGTCTTGTTAGACCATGCATAGAAGTTGAATAGGAAGAACGTAAGTCGACTTGTAGGTGTTGTACAATCTAATCGATTCGGCTCCGGGACCCAACTCTTCCTATGAACCGTAAGACATAAACCAAATCGGTTCTTCTACAACATTAATTGCTTGCAACTTTGTAAACATGTTTGTATGATAAACTCCCATGAATCCCCTATGACTCCACGATATTCTAGTCCCCTTTATTACTTGTTTACACCTTTATTTTCTTTATTGCTTCCATTTGTATAGAACACAACTACAAACCCCATCAATTGTGACACTAGCATAAATTGAGATAGATAGACTTAGAACCCAAAACACACCGTCCCATGGATCGACCTCGACTTAACCACTAACTAGTTGTTGAGAATTATAAATGTGTTTTAATTGGGTGTACAACTACACGCTCACGATCAGATAGCCAAGCAAAAGACATCACCATCAACAACATCCTAGCTCACACAAAAATGTTGGAAATCGAAATGACTCAATTAGCATCTTCGAGCTCTCAAAGACAAAAGGGGCAATTACCACCTCAAAGTAATCCCCCAAGACATGAATCGGTTAGTGCCGTCTGCTTGAGGAGTAGTACAAGATATGAAGGGACAAATAAGCAAGTTGAGGATGACATTGTGGAGACTAGTGACAAGGAAAGATTTGTGCAAAACTCTAGGGAAGAAGAACCCGCCAATCAAGAAGTTTCAAAGAAGAATGAAGAAAAAGCCAAAGAGAAGGAGCCTATTGTTATTGAACTTCCATTCCCGAGTCGTTAAGCTAAGCCTAAGTTTGATGACCAACTTGGAAAATTCATGGAGATTGTGAAGAATTTAGAAGTCTCGATTCCATTCACGGAATTGATCAATCACGTTCCGGCCTATGCAAAGTATATGAAGGATATTCTTACAAAGAAGAAATCAATCCTGAAGCTTGAGACTATTGCTTTCACTAAAGTGAGTAGTGCCATCCTTCAAGGGAGTTCACCTCCAAAGCTCAAGGATCCGGGAAGTTTCTCCATTCCATACACTATTGGTGACACTACAATCAACAAAGCTTGATGTGACCTTGGGGCAAGCGTTAGTGTCATGCCATATTCGGTAAGCAAGGGGCTAGGAATGGGAGAACTCAAATGCACCAACATTACGCTTCAAATGGCGGATAGATCAACAAAGACACCTTTAGGGGTATGGGAAGATGTTCCCGTAAGAATTGGAAAATTCTTTATCCCGGTAGATTTCGTTATTGTTGACATGGAAGAAGACTCCAACGTTTCTATTATCTTAGGAAGACATTTCTTGCACACCGCGGGAATGGTGATCGATGTAAAGCATGGAGAACTCACCCTTAAAGTGGGAGATGAAACCATCACTTTCAATCTTGACAAGACTATGAGAGCTCCCCGATTGCATGAGCCATGTTTTATGGTTGATCACTATAGCCGTAAAGATGATAGGAAGAAGTTGGAATTTCAATGGAAAAAGAAAGTGGATGATGCTCCATAAAAAGAGCAAGGAAATTGCAATAATGAGAGCTTGAAAAGCTCACCCATGACAAGTGAAGAAGAAGGCCTCATTGGCCAAGATAAGAAAGAAGGAGAGTTGTCTTCATCAACTTAAGACATTTTTAGTGATCAAGTAGACGAAGTATGCGGTCTTTGGGATGATGAGTTTGAAGGGATATTAAATCCCTATATTGGTAATGCTATGACCCAAGACCATCATGGAGAACAACAAGTGCAAAGGTCAATTGAGGATCTTAATCATGATATTGAGCAAGCTTTCGACTACTTCTTCAAGGTGTTGAGTAACATCAACAACACCTTGAACATGCCCCCTTGACATCTCACATTGGATGAGAGTTTGGTGGAGTCCTCCCTAAACCACCATTTGTAAATATTCTAACTCCCTAACTTGCATTTCAATTATTGTATTGCATTTTTGTCATTTTTGGATTTACATTTTTATGCCTTGATCAAGATTTTCATCATTTTGAAAGAAGTGAGGGAGGGACTTATGAGTTTATTGATGTGTAGTGCTTTGCCTTAGTGTGGGGATATCAATTGCCTAGGCTATTCATGCCTTTGTAGTGCCCCTACAATGAAGAACACAAGAATTGAAGAATGAAATGACACGGGTTACAAAGCACCCACGGATGAACCTGAATCCGTGTGGTCGAGGAAGAATCCGAGCGGCCCTAGGGATAATCCGCTCGTCTTGAAAGAACTCGAGCGTCCAAGGCATAAGACACTCGTCTTGTGAAGCTGCAGAAAATATTTTTGGGTCTGACTGTGAATCCGAGCGTCCTAGCAAAGAATCCGCTCGTCTCAATCAGGACGGTCGTCCAAGAGGAAAGACGCTCGTCTTTTTACTGCTAAAATTTGGGATTTTTCACTGGAAAGGAATCTGAGCGTCCTAAGCCAAAGACGCTCGTCTCAGCTCAGGAATCCGCTCGTCCTTCCTGCAATCCGCTCGTCCCATGGCGTCTTCTTCTGAACCCAGAAATTGAAGAATCCAAGCGTCCCGATACTGAAGCCGCTCGTCTCCCTCTGCAATTCAAAAACCAACGGGTCTTTTAAACCCTCCTTTCCCATTCATTTTCATTAATTCAAAACACAAACACTACCCAAAACCCCAAAACCCCAAAACCCTCATCCTCTCCATCAACAAAAACCAATTTTCTCAACCAAAATCAACCACATCAAATCCAAACTTCCTCAAAACAAAAATTAATCACTCCTTTAGCAACAACAAGTGATTCAAACACCAAAATCTTCACATTTTGAGTCGATTTTTAGGATACAAGGCAACCTTCATCTATCCTAAATCGATTTGGGCATTACTAGAAATTGAAGATTTCAATCTTTCATTGGTGTTACTAAGCAAAAGAGTATGGCAAGAACAAAAGGTAGAAACAAGGCACCCCAAAATAAGACTCTTTCTAAGAGGCAACAAGCTCTTCAAGCCAAACAAGCATCAAAGGCATTGGTAGTCCATAATGCAAGGTTGAAGATTCAAGAACAAAATCCTCCTATGGAAGCTACTACTTCTACCACTCCGGTCATTGAACAATTATCCGATTATCCGGAGGTAATTTTCACTTCCGACTCCCATAGGAAGAAATTTATTCTCTTTCCTAAGAAAACCATCATGCCTACTAAGTTCATTTGTGAAGATGCATTGTCAAAATTGGGTGTTCTTGAGCAAACTAAGACCTTTTTCGAGTCTATGGGGTTGAGTAAATTGTTTGCAATGCAAGAATTGACATACTCCTCCCTCACCTTAGAGTTTTTGAGCTCTTTGAAAGTCACAAAGGTGGAGACCCGAACCATTATTGAGTTTCGTCTTGAAAATGTTGATAGATGTTTATCTTATGACGAAATGGGTAAGATATTTGGCCTTAGTGATAATGCGACTTTTACAAAGAATCCTACCAAGTATGTCCCCGCTCCTCTTTGGATGGCCATTTCCAGAAAGAAATTCGTATCTTATCATGATTGTCGTGCTCTCTTAGTCCATCATCCGGGCATTAGAGTATAGTATAAGGTCATTGGGAATACTTTGATAGCTAGGAAGGCACAAATCAGCTTACCAAACTTGATTTTATTCTTCTTGAGTCGGCTTTGAACATTGGGAGAGAGTTTACCAAGCCATACAATGCTTTATGACTTTTGATTGATCGATGGCTTAATGTTGATTGTGGCAAAGAAGGCATGGCCTTTATTACCAATGGAGGATTAGTTCCCTATTTGGCTAAGCATTTTAACCGGGATTTCAACAAGAATAACACTTATACACCAGTAAAAGGAGGCCATCTTATCGATTTGCCCACCATGGTTTAAAAGTTTAAATGGGTCAAGAACTACACTCTTGACAACAGATTTGGGTGGTTGACAAATGAAGCTAGATCCTTCGCATTGCCTAGCAAAATTTTCCGCTTGAATGTTCATAGACCGAATTACCTTCTCCCACTCTCCGAAGAGACCGAATATATCATTCAACACCAAGGGGAAGAAGTTGTCGAGCCCTCCTCCTCCATTATCACCCCACCTTATCCATTTGAATACCACGAGTTTAACCCCGAAAATGCCAAGGCGGGAAATGATTACTTGACTCTACTAATGAAGGAAATGCAAAAACAAGCTTACAATGATAGAGTTGATGCTTACAAGGTCCAATATCCGCCCCTCCTACATCTTGCTAGGCAAGGACTTCTCGATCCATCTTGTCCCTTGCCTAGGTGGGTGGATAAGGAGGTATTGTTTCCTAGCACTTCTAGTGGTGGTAGACCGGGTGGAGAGGAGATGGTTGTTGATGAGAGTGATAACCAAGAAGGTGAAGATGAAGAAGTTCAAGAAGAAGAGGGAAGTGAGGAAGAACAAGAGAGTGAAAGTGAGAGTGGACATGACTCCACATCCATGGAGGTTGATGATGCTTCAAGTGAGGAAGATGATGATGATGATGATGACACGATGGGTGAGGACTAGCAAACTTTTGGAGGCTCCTACATTCTTACACCTCCTTTATGGTTTGTCTACATCTCTTGTTTTTATTTTATCTTGATCATTTTGTAGAGTCCTAGCCACATTAGAGGACTAACACCTTGCCTTCATTGAGGTGTTCATTTTTATTGTTCCCAACTTTCAAAATCCAAAATGACAAATTTTAGTTTCATGCATTGCATTTTATGTGCATGAACTCCCCCAAAATTTTTGACATTAGAAATAGTGTCTATTTTGGTTTGTGGAAGTTTATACATATGCATTGGGAGCTAATCTAAATTATGCTCTCCACCATAACAAAAACACATGCACCATGTAGTGTAGTTTAGTATAGTTTGTATTTAGTTTAGAAATCATGCATATTCATGTAAATTGCATAATTTCCTATCGTATTGGCCATTGAGGACAATGCCCATACTAGTGTGGGGATGGGAAATTCTAACTTGACTTTTAAAACAAAGTGAAAATTACAAACTACCACCTAGTGTTTATCGTATTTTTCAAACTACCACCTAGTATTTCGTTTATTACAAACAACCACCTACTTTGCATCGTATATATCCAAAGTCCCACCGTATTTAATTCCCGATTATCATTTAACTTAATTCCCGACTCATTAAGTTACTACCCCGTAATAAACTATAGAAAGACCAAAATAGCCTTACTTCAACTTGCTCAAAACACATCCTACCACTAAAAATAAAAGATCAACAAGTTCATCACCAACCCCCTAATAATTCTTCATCATCATTCATCACCATCAAATTGCCCAGTCAAAAAAAAAATCCTTAAATTACCAAAAATTTATTACTCCACCATCACCACCAACAACTCCGGGCTCCATCCTTGTTAACTCCTAAAAAACTCCGAACAGCAGCCTCGACCACCATGGTCGACCACTGAGCCTCTTCCATTGAACACCAGCACATAAAAAAACCCAGGTCGACAACCAACTCGTCGGACCTCAAACAACCTGACACCGTCGTGCTTACGAGCCTAGAACCACCGTTGTCGGTGTCATGGTGCTCTTCATTTTCGGAGGCAGCAGGCCGAGGATGGAAAAAGGAAGAGAAGGAATGAGGCCGATATGATGGGCGACGATGGCATGGTTGGCGGTGGTCAGGTGGATTAGAGGGGGGAGAGGGGGTGGTGGAGTTGTATTTTGTGGAATGTTTATAGCAATTCAACGTAAATTACATACAAATTCATTATTGAGATTGTGTAAGATGGATCATGAATGATTATTGCTTCTCTTGAAACATGAAGTTTTGATTATTGGATTTTGATTCTTAACATATAAAATAAATTTTGATTATAAATTGGGTTTAGGTTTGATTTTGTTTGTCTTTAATTAGATGGTAATGAGTCTTTGAAGTTAGTAAAAATAGGGGTATTTTGGTCATTTTATAGTTTATTCACTTAATGAGTCGGGAATTAAGTTAAATGATAATCGGGAATAAAATACGGTGGGAGTCTGGATATATACGGCGCAAAGTAGGTGATTGTTTGTAATAAATGAAATACTAGGTGGTAGTTTACAAAATACGATAAATACTAGGTGGTATTTTGTAATTTTCACTAAAACAAAATCCAAAAAAATTAAAAAATTTCGGAAATCCAAAAAAATTCAAAAAAAATTAAAAATTCAAAAACAAGTTCATTTCCTTTGTAGTGTAGTCTTGTATATATTGTGTTTGTTCATCCTTGTTCACATTGATTGAGTATGCCACATCCGAGACATGAGGATATTGAAGAGCGCATGGTATGATCTTTCCAATCTCCTTTTTCCTCTTAATGTTAATGACTATGTAGCTTTATTTTGATTGACGCGGTAAAAACAATGTGAATTTAGGATTGCATTTAGATTATTTGGCATATTAGTTGGTAGAAGCATATGCATTAGGATGTATAAATGTTAGTTGCATCATGGCATATAGTTGCATTTAGGAAAAATTTTGTGAAACCGTCTAATTGGGAAGCTTGACAATTGTATATAAGGCCCTTGTAGATACTTTTTCTTCTTAAGACTTTGCTTGTTAGAATATTTGTAAAACACCCTAGGATGTGTAGTGCTAAGATCCTTTGACACATGGATTAAAGCCTAGTCAAGAGTACCTTGTGGTGTGATAACTCCTTGGCTACCGTTTATTCCAAGGTGACCCTTGAAACCATGCAACTATCCTTCACCATCTACCACATTTTGTCATCAAAGGGAATGGGCACAAAAATTGTTCAAATTTGAGTTCAGGAAATGAAATGAAAAGTCAAAAAGTTTGCAATTGCATCAAAAGAAAAGAGGAGTAACAAAAATGAAAACTCATATGTTTCAAATATAAGCACCCTCACTACAAATGGGGTGACTTTGAAAATGTTCAAAAGAAAATGCAAAAACTTGAAAGTTGTCAAGTATTGAAATGCCAAACATCAAAAGAAATGGCAAAAAGAAAGTGTTCTCAAATGTCAAATGCCACAAGAAATTGGGGGGAAAAACAACAACAAAAAGCAAACTCCCATATGAAACTCAAATTCAAATGATCCCTTTATCCATCGTATCCACTTTTGTGCATGGTAGAGAAGGGACGACCCTTCTTCTTGTCTAGGCAAGAAGGGGAATTACGCGATCCTCCAGTGTTTCTAACACCATAGGGAGTCTATTCTTGACAAAATCATTTAACAATTGAGCACAAAGGTACCCTATCTTGACACAACTTGGAGGTGATTTATTGGTATCCTTCTAGCCTTAGTAATTTGAAAAAACCATATCTATGAAGGAGTGTGTACCCTTGAATTGTTTTCCCTTTAGATAATTTCCGCCACTTAGATGAAGAAAGTGGCTATTCTTTTGTAGAAGCATCCATTACTTTATTTTGTGTGCTTTAATGCTTGGATGTGTCGCCATTTTGGCAAGCCCCGCCTTGCCTTGCAAGAAGGCATCCTACCTCATGGTTGTCTTGTTGTGAGTTGAAAGGGCGGAGTGAGACCCGATAATTGTCTGATATCAGCTATATTAGTAGGTTAGTTTAAATAAGGGTCCTAGTTTTATCACCTATTTACTCGGGACGAGCAAAGGTTCGGTTTGGGGATATTTGATGTGACCAATATTTGAGCATATTTAGTCCTCGAATTAGCCTCGTTCCTATGCTTTTTAGTGCATAATTGGGTCATTTACTATCTTTAGTCCTTTGTTTTGCATATTTTTTGAGATTTTGTTTCCTTGGTAGGAGAGGAGTGCAAACCTTGCATTTTCATGGCAAAATGGAGCTAAATTGATCGAATCTAATGACCAAGCATCAAAGTGAAGACAAGACTAGAAGGCCTATGTAAATAATGTAGTAGATGGGCAATGATGAAGAATATCCTTGCATCTCCGACAAGATCCTTGAGGATTGTTGGAATAAGAAAAGAAGAAAAGAGGAAGAAGCTTGCCGGACTACAATCCGCCCGTCGCAGCCTCGGGACGCTCGTCCAAGACCTCCACAATCCGAGCATCCCACCACCCTATCCGCTCGTCCTGCACCACTACAATCCGCTCGTCCCGACCCCTTGGCCGCTCGGATTCCTGCCCAGTACAGCACGTCTCTTCCTTGTTCCACTCGGGATGCGCATATTTCTGAAAGACTAGCAAAAAGGAGACTAGCATCTTCCTTCGAGAGGAGCATTTCCTCAACTTTTCTTAAGGGTCTTAATCGTCATTTAAGCCCTTAGTAACCCTAATTTATGTACCTAATCCTTACTATAAATACCCCATTGTACTAATTTGATTATCATCAATCCTTAATATTATTTATGTTCTTCCTAATCTCATTTTAATCTTGTAAATAACTTTTAATTAAGCATTAATACAAATCTCATTTCCTTAATTTCTCTATTGTTCATCCTTTATTTTGGGTAATTGAAGATTATTTGGGGTTTATTTGGAGGATTGACAACCTTCCAATCATTCATCAAGTACTTCTATTATTCTTTGCTTATTATTTTGGGATCATCATTAGGTATAATTCTCTTAATTCCTTTTTAATTATTGTTAATCATCTTCAATCATTCATCATATTTTGCTTTGTTAATATAATTGACAACCTTGTTAGCATGTTAAACTTGATAATGAGTGAGTAGTTTCCTTAATTAGGGTTAATGGGGAATTAGGGGAAACCAACATGAGGATTGATTCATGCTTAATCTAATATGCTTTCATAATTAATTTGTTTGCTTGTTGTGATTTCAACTTATGCACATGTTACGTTTGATGAAATGTGAGCCTATGAATCCTTGCATTTTCTACCCATCCCTTATCTTTTCAATGAGACTTGTAAAACACAAACCAACTCGAGTCTCATTAGACCATGCATAGTGTTGGATAGGGAGGACTAAGTCGACTTGTAGGTGTTGTACAATCTAATCGATTCGGCTCCGGGACCCAAACCTCCCTAGGGATTGTAAGATATACACTAACTCGATCTCATCACAATAATAATTGCTTGCATCTAGTTGAAAACATGTTTGTATGATTAAATCCCATGAATCCCCTATGAACCCATGACACCCTAGTGCTTTTAATCAATTGTTTACATCTCATTTTAATCATCTTGCTTGTTTATTTACATTGTTATTTAGTTTAGTGATCTTCTTATCTCAACCCAAATTATCACACCCTTAGACACCACTACTTGCAATCGAATATCCTACATCAATACCCGTCCCTTGGGATCCGACCTTTACTTACCTCTTTACTAATAGTAGAGTAGTTTGTGAAGTTAAAAATATTGTTTTGGTCTAGGTGCTCCTAACGACAAGTAACCGAAAAATAGTCTTAACTCCTACCAGTCGGGCCAAGCTTTCAAGTCTAATTTCATGGGGAAACTCTTCATTTGTTCATTTGTCCAAAAATCTCAGCAACTTTTTCTCTATGAAATCCTGCATCATCATCATAATCATAATATTATTAAAGCAAAAGCCACTATACTTAAATTAGCTGACGTGCCACGTTCTTAGCGTTCATACGGTAGACTTATACGTATGATTGAAACAAAACAAAAGTATACATATAATAACATTTGTAAAAATTGCCCACTATCCCCTCCAACTCCCCAGTTCCACCCATCCTAACTTCATCCAAACTTTATTAACTTCCATTACTCTTTTCTTCATCCCGACTTCATCTCTCCAACTCCTCAATTTAGCAAAAAATTCAATTCCTTCACTAATTTTGTCAATTAACAGCAAGAAATTGTACCTCCAAAATCAAAAAGGGATGTTGCTCTGATGGATTGTGTTATAGTTGGGAAAACTTATGCCATTTTAAGCTTTAGTTCGATGATTAAGGGATCATTGCTCATGTATGGGTTTAGTTTTCTTATATTTATTAATCATCTTTGATCTATTGCAAGTATTTGTAACCGACGAATCGTCTCATGGAAGCACGAATCGTCTTAGGTAAGTTTTTCGGGCCATATATTATCTTGCTACAGTTTCAGATCATTTCACTTATCATCAATTTAACTTAGAGGGACTTATAATATACTGATGTTACTAAGAAAAATAAGAAGAAGAAGAATGATTAACACCAGTATCATTTCCCATTGGTTTGTTAAGTTTGTGTTTATTTCATACCTGATTCTTAAAAAAGGTTTAATCTTTAGTGAGCTTTAGCTATATATTGTTGTGTGTTGATATGTAGATTTATGGAATTTTTTTGGTTGCAGATTACAATATCAAAGGACAACAAATTGATCAAATCCCAGCAAAGCAAGTTGAGGAGATTGGAGGTAGTTGATTTTGTTTTACCTTTTAGCTTCGAGTAGTAAATCTTTCGAGAGACCATCTCATGTTAATATAATTGAAGACATAGTCTATGACAGTTTGACATCCAAGAAGCTACTCCCTCCGTTCCAATCATTTGTTTCACTTTTTTATTCGTTGTGAGGGTTGTGTTAATTAAATGTAAGCTAATGATTGAGATGAAGTGAGTAACATAAAGTAAAAGGAAAAGTTAATTAAGTTTATCATTATTTGGGTTTGAATTTTTGGTGGGTTTGTGCAGGAAGAGAAGGAAAGGAAAAACTATTGGCGAGAAGCGTATAGGAATATTCATCCATTGAGAAAGGGTGGCACTTAAGGGGAATATGTCTTTGCACTTGGGTAATCAACTTACTAATACATGATAAGTTTGCTTAAATTTTTGTACATATTTTAAGTCATTTTCGTACTGCTGCATTTTTACAATATCTGCTCTATTTGGGGTTTTATGAGAATTAAGATGTATTTGGGGTTTTTTGAGAATTAAGATGCAGAGTGGGTGTCTACATTATGTATGAATTAGCTTCTTAACTGTAATTTACAAAGGTAATGTCTTACTACAGTGTTATGCTCATCTAATCACCTAAACATTAGGGGAGTTTTTGTCTCATCTTTCAATGGAAAAATGGAAGAGGGCCTAAATGAAATTTTGATAAAAGAATATGTACATTTATTTTTAATTTTGTCTTTGCTAAAGTTACTCGTATCTCATAGTTTTAAAGTTTTCATAAACAAGGAGGAATTTATCACATCGATTAAGTTTTCGTTTTTTGAAGTTTTTAGGCATTACAGTTTGTTACCTCTTATAATTAGTTTCTGTTTTGTAGGAACTTGCTGCTAAGAGTCGAGACCATTCCAAACCTAAACCGTGCATAAAAAATGAGTATTGAATCCTATTTGAAGAATTTGAGAATTTCACAATGTTTTTCTATAATAGAAGCGTAGAACGGAAGTATAAGGAGTATATGGTCTACTATGCCATTCTTATTAACGTAATTCTCTCACTCCCTTATTCATATTCTTGGTGAATTATACCATTCTGCAAAGTGAAAGAAATTCCGAACACTGTTGAATGTGCAATAGTGCCTTTTGCTGCTAATTGTGAATGATACAGCTCGTTTGTTGTGTCACTGTGTTGATTTTGGCATATAATTGATTTTTTTATACAAATGTCTGGTGGTTTAACTTGCGTCAATAGACTGACAATATAGATGGATTGCTAGATGGGTTAAACTTGAGCAATTTAGATGGGTTGTTAGATTTTTAGGGTCCGTTACTTTTATGAAATTAATTGATTATAATTTTGTTATTGATTAGTTGTTGTTGTCAATAATATCTTCACTAAGATCGTGGCCGCAGCCAGATTCATTCGATATATAAAATGTGGGTTCAAGGCTAAATATTTGTTTGGAGAGTTTTCATAACTGCAAAGTCAGACATTAGAGGTAACACCCCATTTCCTCTATATTTCTTTACGTCATTATTTTGTACATTTGATTTTACGTTTAATCATTTGTTTGATTTCGTGCGACATTTGTACAGCTTTCGTATGAAAACAGGAATACAAAATCGTTGTTCTTTTTCGCCTATAAACTATGTTTTGATGTATTCATCTAATTTTTTTCCCTTCTTAGACTTGGTATCTCTAGGAAATTGACAAGTATTAGATTAGTAGTATTGCAGAATCATTGGTTTAAATTAGGTTTTGAATGTCTTACGAAGACCAGTAAATCACTAATATGCATTGGTGGACATTCAAGACAATCACCATTTAAGGCCTTTAGACATCCAACAGTAACTGCTGCAGAGAACATCCTTCTAGAGTGTTAACAATCTTCGGGTCGATGGAAATGCAGCTTCCATTTCATGCTATCATACCCCAACTTCATCCAATATGCCAGAGCCGTGACCCGCACAACTCTGCATTGCCATAAGACTCCTAATTTGCCAACCACCACTACACCGCTGACTATATAAGCGTGACTGAGTTTTCCATTTTCATTTCAGTAGTTGTTTGCTATCATGATATTTTTCCTTTTTCAGAAATCCCTCCCAAAAACTTCCGAATTAAGATTACTTAAAAGTTTTCAGAGTCTGTCTCATTGAAAACAAGATGGGGTACATTGTAGAATGTAAACTCCCTGAATATAGGGTTGAAGGGGGTAATTGGACATGCCTTGAATATAGGGTTGCTAAAACATTCAGATTGGTCTTTGTAATGAGTTGTTCACTGAGGAATTGAAGCACTGTCTTACGTTGATATGCGCTTGATTTCTAAATTTAAATGCTCAAAGCAATGAACTGACGGTTAGCTCCAACTATCTAACGACTTTGTTGTGCTTGATTTCGGGTTTAAAGGTAGTGATTTTGAGGTCAATAACCAGTTACATATCTATCAGTCTTCAAAGAAGTTAGCCGGAAGGTGAATGTACAAGAGGTAGTGTATATGAGCTTGCAAATGTCGTACTCTGTACCATAATTCTCCTTATTTTGATGCAATTTTGGGTGTAATCATTTTTTTTGTCAATAACCAATTGAGTTAAATTAAAGTAGTAGTTGTGTTTACATTTGCTCCCTTTTGTATGTTTCAACTTTCATGTCAATTAAGAGCACTTTTATTTGAAACATTTCATGGATTCTCTTCCATTATCAAACTACTTTATACTATGAGTTCATTTATTTATGTGGTTTCCGCCTTGCCGGATGTTTTATATCATTAATTATAACAACCCTTTTGTTCATGTTATGCCACAAGAGTGCGGACGTTACACCATCAAGAGTGCGGATGTTACAGATTCCAGAGTTCAAACCCTCATACATGAAGAACCTAAAGGATTGTTTCTTACTCAGACTCTCATACATGAAGAACTTAAGGGACTGTTTCTTACAGGCATACCACTTAATAACTTAATAATGTTTAATCGCTTTGGTTTGTTATCGCACAATAAATTTTCTATTTAAAATATGCTTTTATTTTGTTTTATTTGAAACATCCATTTGATCTATAAACATGGAAACACGCGTCAAATCAACAAAAAATAGACACTAGCCAACATGATTAGTTTTTTTTTTCTTTTTTTTTTGACAGAGGGGAGGAAAACCCACAACTATCTAGCATTTTTAGCTATGTTGTGAGCAATCCTATTCAAAGATCTAGGACAAAAGCTTATCGTGAAACAATGGCAATCTAAGAGTAAGCTAGAAATAGAGCACAAAATAGTCTTGATCTCTTGATGCAAATCATAAATCCCAGCAACTTGATAAAAAAGATTCAAGCAATCAGTAGTTGTATCAATATGCCTGATGAAGGGACCGCGGCACATCACATGTAGCAGCGGAAGACAGAAACGCAGCCCTCCTGAGACCTATTGCATTTAAAAACTTGTAAAAACTGGGTAAAGGGACACATAATTTATGTGTAGACAATAAATTGGTCTAACCCCGAAAATACGGAGTCTCTAGTGTATCCACACCGGTAGATAAACTAACATTCTCAACCCTTGAGACGACCTCGGATATAGAGAAAACACTTTTCTCGCTTTGTATGAATGAGGTAAGATGAGATCGGAACTCTTTTCGATTATCCTCAAAAAAATCCACAGCCAAGCCTTCTATATATAGGAAAATGGAAAACTTAGCCACTAAGTAAAAAGCTATTAGTCAGTCTTTAACTTTGCTAAGAAAACCACAAATGAATGGCACGTAGCAATTTGTGAACCAACATGTCATGCAATGTTACAATTCATAAAGCACGTATCATTACATGGATATGTATGCCAACGTGGAGGCCTCCAAGACCAATCCACATTTTCGTCTCGATCTCTCATACAACTATTTTTCCGATATTAACTATATTCCCGTGTTAGCGAGCAATATAAAAATATATCGTCGAGATTATTTAATTAATTATCTCATAATAAATCAAATAACCGTAAGCGTTAAATATCACACTGTAAGTGTGTGACCACATAGGTTCATCGCTAAACCGGTAATAATTAATCTCATTAACTATTAATCGAGGTTGGCGTCTAACAACACTTCTCGACAGCCGGATAGCGTGAATACCAATATTCACTGTACTCGAACCTGGTAAAGGATACTGTATTTATTTCCCTCCATCGTTCCAACTCCGGATCGTCCTAGGGTATGGTTTGACTGTCAAACCCCATGAGACGACCACTATGTTATATGTCTATCATTATTGGTCGGAAATGACTTTAAGAAACTCCTTTCTTAAATCATTCGTCTACCCTGGCCAAGGTTTTATATAACCAATAAGATTAATGACAACCTAGAGTTCAAACTCTTTACCTTGAGTTACGGATTCTATCATGACTCACCACTAGTTGCATAGGTACTCAATTATACCCAATGACCATTCAACTAGCATTTTTACACACTAGGTGTCTGGTATCTAAGTATAATAAGTAGTCTATTAACTACAATGATAATCTCAGGTCAAAGGATAAAATATACAATTACTTCTTAAGAGAATTTCCACATTGACAGTGCATAGGTAATAATAACCATTTGGGAAATCTCACTGTTGATCACGTTCAATAATTATATCTCCATATGCATTATCTATATTATAACTTAATGAATGAGATCCATTAATACTCATCATATGAGTGTCGTTATCAATATATTGGTCTATTCGGATTATCATAGTCCCGTTCTGATGATCCAACGACCAAGAACACTTTTAGACTAAACTCTATAATACTCGACTCTCATTATCATAATCTCCATTATGATGTCAAGTATACCAGTTTAATCAAGGATTTATCATCGTATTAACACTTTAATAAGATAATAAGAAAAAACCATCTAATTATTAATCCCCATTAATAATTACACCGTATGAAATACGTTCTAAACGTTACATAACGATTGATCTGGGGCATAGTTCCAACACCTGAAACCCCGTTTCAATCCATCCGAAATGGCATTAAAAAGAGCTAAAGCTTCGGTTTGAAACTAATATAAAATTACACATTCATACGCATTAATCATATGAATAAAATGAAAACATTTAATACGCCCAAAAGAGTCAACTTTTGGAATTGAACTTTCCACTTGAAAAAAAATGCTTATAATTACAATTATAAACGTTATCCAAAAGAAAATTTGCAAAACAAAGTCACGAAGTATGGGAATAAATGGCATTCGAGAAACATTCTAATCACCGTACCAAAAAAAAATATTCTAATCTATCTATTATTGTCTTCAGATCCTATTAAGTTCGAAAGACAATAATTTGAAGTGAATTTGTGACCGTATCTTAACAATCCTTATTTCATAATTAGTCCATATCTACTGTTCAATTATGGCCAATTTTATGTGTCTATTTCTAGGGTCAACAGAAGGACGGTTTGAAAATTATAATTTGGAACCACGAAACGGATAGATGTAATATTATTACAATGTAAATTTTCAATATTTATATTAATCATTATACTGACATAGGCTCTGTTTGGTAAAACTAGCTGAAAAGGTACCTGAAACATGAAAAGGTACCTGAAAACTGAAAAGGTAGCTAAAAATTAAGAACTGATAAGGCAACTGATTATATGAAAAAAGTTTTGGCAAATTAACTGAAAAGGTAGCTTATTTGGATGAAATGACGAAAAAGGATATAATAACTATTTAATATTATAGATTGAAGGGGGAAAAAGGGAATATAAATTAGAACACAAATTCTCATTATAGACGGACACTATCCGTCTATACGTATAGACAGATACCACTTTCCCTCACAAAATACCCATTTGCCATAAAGTGGGAAGCACATGGGGATGCCCCACCTTGTCCCCCTACCCATTTTATTAGAGGTCTTTACCCGTCTATTCGCCCCACCCGTCTATACCAAGACCTATTGAAATTAGAATCAGGTACCTGAAATCTCAAATGCTACTCTAGGTAGCATTTCATTTCAGGTAGCTTTTTTGGACAAATAAACTACTTGCCAAACACTTGCAAAAATATAAGCTACCTGAAATTTTGGTCAAATAAGCTACTTTAACCAAATAAGATACCTGAACTGTTTGGTAAAACTAACTGAAAAGGTAGCTGAAAACTGAAAAGCTAGCTGAAACCTGAAAAGGTAACTGATAAAGTAGCTAAAAATTAGGAACTGATAAGGTAGCTGATTATATAAAAAAATGTTTGGCAAACTAACTGAAAAGGTAACTGATTTTGATGAAATGACGTAAAAGGATATGATAATTATTTAATAGTATAAATTTAAAGGGTAAAAACGAAAAATCTAACCAAATCAGGTACCTGAAATCTCAAATGCTACTCTAGGTAGCATTTCATTTCAGGTAGCTTATTTGGTTAAATAAGCTACTTGCCAAACGCTTACAAAAAAATAAGGTACCTGAAATTTTGGTCAAATAAGCTAATTTAACCAAATCAGGTACCTGAAATGTCTTGCCAAACGGAGCCTTAGGTTATTTTTCAAGCACGACTTTGTATTAACAATACTAACCACTACTACAAATCCAGGCAACCACAACGGCCCTTTAACAACGCTTATTCACGAAAATCACCAAAAGACATTGTAGAATGGATAACTATCTTTGCGCGAAATTTTACTAAACTTAATTACAACGGTTATGTGTTGTTAACCGTTGTTATTGGTTTTAACAACGGGTCAAACTTGCACAACCGTTGTTAATATAAAAACTAATAACAACAGTTTACTCTGTAATACATTATAACCGTTGTTATAATTTTGGCGCAAAATTAGTGAAACGTAATTATAACGGTTATATTAGTACCCGTTGTTATTACGTTTTAACAACGGTTGTGATACCCGTCGCTGTGAGTACCAAAGATAAAATTTTTAATTCCTATTAAGACTAACCTAGGCTAGTGGTAACAGGGTCGATCCGTAAGGAGGCAGTTGTAAACTTTAGTTGTCTAATGAAAGTCTAAGGTAACAATTATGGGGGTTGATTTGAATTGTTCTATAGCTAATGGCAATAAAAGGAAAATAAACTAAAAATACGAATTTAAACAAAGAAGGATACTAGGATGATTGGGTCATTATAGCTTCGGCGGCAGCAAACTAAGTCGGTCTGAAATAAACACAGGTAAGGCGGGAAATAAGAGGTCCTCTCGGTCCACTCCTAACAAATAGCATCTCTCGATCTCGCTAAAGGTCCCTAATGTCACTAATACGACTTTCGTCTGAAAGCGACTAATGGTCTAAACTATACCTATCTTTCGATCTTAGCACAGTTTAGTCGAATTAATTGACGGTCAAGCAACCTACCCTACCTTTCGGTCTAATGGGTCAGTCACAAAATAGGTATCTAACTGGTCGCATGCATTCGATTCGTTAAATATAAGATTAAAAACAATTAAAACGAAAGATAACCTTACAAGGTCAGTCGATCGACCAACAATGTCAGTCGATCGATCGATCGACACGTGGTTCGATCCGTGTTCAATCTAGTGCCGCCTAGCCATAAATCGCCTACATCCTAGCACTAACTATTTAGCTACTCATGGTGAATGTAAAAACAACAAATAAACTAATAACGATTACTGTATTCATGCTTAATGTAAATAATAACAGCGGAAATATGACAATTGGCTTTGGGGCATTAACTATCAATTCTATTCTAATATTAAAAGCGAAGCAATAAACTAAGATTAGGGCAGAATAAAATACCGAAAATTCCAGAGGAAAGATTAAGAACAAAGGGGCAGAAATTCCAATGCTAAAGTCGATATATCAAACCCTAATTACTCGGAAGAAAAATATGAAACTATTGTGATGTGAAACTTAATGTATTCTCTGATCTAAAATTCTGCCTAATAGACTTGATGTTGGTGTTACGTTATATAGCAATAGACGCAACAATTTATTTCTAAAACCTAAACTTCACGGGCCTTGAGATTCACGACTTTCTAATTCTCGTCTGGTAAAGAAATCTGGTCGATCGACTACTCAGGCTGGTCGATCGACTGCTCCTCAGCAACAGTAGCTTCTGGATCCCGATAGTTGGTCGATCGACTGATGGAACTAGTCGATCGACCGGATGAGCTGCTACTTGACTTCTTTATTCTCGTGGACTCGTCTTTTGGGCCTTGGATCGCGCACCAAGCTCGTTCCTTAAGTGATTCCTTTACGTCATTTGCAATGCAGATTACTCGGGGGCGGATTTGGCTTGATTTCCCGTCGAATTCTTCACATTTCTGCAATAAAGTACAAAATACGGAAGTAGACGGAAATAGGGAGAAAAGCAACAAATATTACACAAATGAGCTCTGAAATGCGTGTAAAAAGAGATGTAAAACATCATATAAATGACACGCATCAAATCTCCCCAAACCAAACCTTGCTTGTCCCCAAGCAAGAACTAGACTCGATCTAATGACCTAATGGAACGAGTTCAATCTCAGAGCGAATTGACAACTGTAAAGCCTAAACCAATTTAATGCACAACCAACAATCAATTAGTAATGTGAATCATGCAAACGAGTTATAAAGTCGTCGAAAACTGCTTAACCGTTAACTGTAGAGACTTATCAAATTGGACTCTCACGGGCCACTCAAATCACTCAATAAGCGCAGGTGATATATATGTAAGATAGGAAGAATAAATTTGTAGCGACTCTCACCTAACTGCGACCTATGAAAGCATGCCAGCAATAAATTATGAAGATGACCTCTATGACCATACATATGCATTCCAACCAAACAGATGACCATTGACACATGCCGAGGTATAATTATGGAAGTGTGAGGTATGGGTAAGAAGGGGCAAAACATTTTATGGTAAAGTGGAGGTACAGGTGATCAAGCTAGTACCAAAACAGAACCAAATGGCAACATCCAACTTCTTGCTCATAATCAAACGAAACAGTGCCATAACAAGCACAAAACTCACAATCTCCAAAATAGAAGTAATCAATAAAACTCCCCATAGGATATAAATGGAACATGGGAGCAAAAATCGCCAAAAGATAAGGATAAGTTATGCGAATTGACTTTCTTTTTTTTTTCTTTTTCTCTTCGACACTCAGTCGATCGACCTAAAGGAGCAGTCGATCGACTGCTTTGAACAGTACAGAAACTTTTCTTTCTTTTTTTTTTTTTCTTTTTCGAATCATTCTCATTTTTTTTTTCTTTTTCTTTTGTTTCTTTCTTTCCTTCTTTCATTTTCCAACCATCATCTCAACAGAGCAAATGCCACCAAAAACGGGTAACAATCCCAAGAAAACAGACTACTAGCTTGACAAAGGACAGGCTAAAAGTAGGATGTAGTAAATGGGACAAAAAGGTTATTTTTGGCGGTGTGAAGCTTATGGGTAAAATGAGAAAAAGGAAACCTCTACCACATGTGTCAACTAACCACAAACCGAGTGCATACAGGTATTAAGTAGATCAAATTCATAATTATGCAAATTAAGGAAACATGTCTCATAAGGAGTACTACTCACATTCCTAAATAAACCGGTCATAGATGTCACCAGTTATAGGCTCTAAATCTCAGAAAGTATGATGTAGTTTGCCAATTTTCTAAGTCAAGTCTCAAGTTCAGCAAGAATGTAACGAAAACTCGTAGATATGCATATGTGATTCTACTAATAACATGTCAATCAAGCACGGCTCAGGCAAAACAGATGCAAATGCAATATCATCCTTGAAATACTACCGTTCCGACTCGACCTATATGCTGAAATAAACGTGCAATTTTTTGAAATTTTTCAAATTTTTTCAATTTTTGATAAATATGTGAAATGAAATAAACAATGCAAAACAAAATTAAACGTGAATGCAAACAAATGAAATGCGACGCAAAACCCTTCCCCAAACCAAATCGCACAATGTCCTCATTGTGCAAAATCATGTAATGAAAGCTAAGAGAAATGGGAATTTGCGAGAAAAAGGGAAATAAAAACACAAAGATATAAAGTAAAGACTTGGGAACTCACAAGACTTTAAGCGCAGCAAAGGAAACCTCCCCAAACCAGCGTGAGCTAGGAGGTTTCAGTAGCCAGCAGTGCTACCAATAAGGACCTGAAAAGACAATTAAAACCACGCATAAGACTGAAGAAAACAATTTTGAAACGTAAAATTGTGCAAGAATGAGGCAATAGAAGAAATAGACAATTCGACGGAAATAAAGTGGAGTAGAAGACTCCCTTAGGACCGCATATCGACCAAACACAGCAGGGGAGAGGTCGTGAATGAACATAGCAGCAGCAGTGGTCGATCGATCTAAAGAAGCAGTCGATCGACCAGGTGGGCGTGAACAGTAGCTCCTGTAACCTGCAATTCAGTCGATCGACCAATGGTGCCAGTCGATCGACTGAAAATACTGCTGCAGCGTCTTATTTCTTCGTAATTGCTCAATGATTTGAGCAAACAAGCTCTAATTACCTGCAAATGCACAATAGTACGCGCCCAAAATTGCGCAAAACCCAGAACGAAGTCTAAAGTACTTCAAAATTCTAAGCAAACGAAAATAAAAGCGAAGTTTTCGCGCACACAAAAGCAATAAAAAAATATAGTTCGAAAGCAATAAAGTGAAGTTTATAACGAACTTGATCAACTAATAGTTGATCAAAAAGGACCACGGTATGGCCCACTTCGTCGGCTTCTGGCTACTAGAGGTAGCCTCAATGGTGCTCATCTTATCAGTTGCACCCTTCTTAGCTTCGACAATTGGAGAATTCAGCTGTTCAGCTTCGTCATCTCCCCAATCAAGGATTTCCTTGGAATCGTCGAACTCCAAATCTGCCCATTTCACCTTAACCGGCTCATCTTCCACTTCCTCGTCAGTCCCATAGCTTAAGCATCCAAGACCGCCTCTTGAAACGATCTGCTCTGTCTCAGCTGGAGCATCCAGCTGCTCTTCCTTCCCCAAACCAGCTCCTGCGATGTCTAAAACAACAAGTTTTTCCTCCTTCTTGCTCCCAGTTCGGGGCGGAGGGGTTAACACAGCAGTAGTAATAGGGATAGGCAATTCAGGAAGCACAAAGTACGATTTCTTTTCAGAAACCGTGTTACAAGTGACAGGCCACATAGGATCCTTTTTCTTAGCCGGCTGGGCAAAAACAATAGAGTGTTTCCCAACCTTGAAGGTCAAGGTACCTAGGCCGACATCGATGACTGCACCAGCAGTGTGCAGAAACGGCCTACCTAAAATGATCGGTATATGTTCATCCTCAGGCATATCTAGGACAACAAAGTCAATAGGGAAGAAAAACTTCCCTATTTGGACGGGTATGTCCTCTAGGATTCCTATGGGCTCGACCGCAGATCGGTCAGCCATCTGGACTGTCATTTCAGTAATAGCAAACCGGGTCAACTTGAGTCTCCTAGCTAAACTCAAGGGCATGACACTTATGCTAGCTCCTAAGTCACATAAAGCCTTTTCGATAGAAAAGGTGCCTATGCTACAAGGGACGGAAAAACTGCCCGGGTCTTCTAACTTATGGGGCGCAGTGTGAGACAAGTAAGAGCAAGACTCTTTAGTTAACGCAACAGTATGAACATGTTCAAGTGATTTTTTCTTTGACAACAACTGTTTCATAAACTTAGTATATGCTGGCACTTGGTTAACTAACTCAAGAAAGGGTACCTGAACATTTAAGCTACGAATAACTTTCTCAAATTTGCTAAAGGATACCTGTTCCTTGGTCGGCACGAGTCTCTCCGGATATGGGGCTGTAAGGAGCACCTTAGCCCTCTCCTCTAATTCGCGCGCGCCGGCGTCCTTGGACTTTGGCTGGAAGTCCGTCACCTTTTCTTTGTTGAAGCTAGACCCCTCCTCGGACCGTCTCAAATGAGACCCATTAACCGTCATTGGATCGAACTTGGAGCCGGGATCGACCCATCAGCATTCGGTCCGCTTTCAAAACTTTCGGGACGGTGGTACCCGAAACAAGTGGTCTCGTAAATTATTTGGCATTAAAGGACGAAACTCTTCAATATCAGCAGTGATATGGGTCGATCGACTACCCTCCTCAGTCGATCGACTGGGTTGCACAGTTCCAGAAGCTCCTGTAACCCGTGTTTCAGTCGATCGACTAGGTACTTGATCGATCGATCGAAATACCCGGGCTGTGACAATTGTTTTTTGATTTATTCGTTCTGACTTTGGTTAGACTCGGATCCGCCTCATTCTTCTCATGACTTTCTCGACCATGGCGGGACCATCAAGGGTGGACCCGCTCCTCAAGGTGATGGCATGTAAGGTCTCCTTTTGCTCGGGTTGAGTGGGTAGGTGCCCAGGAGCTCGAGTGTTACTTTTACTAGCCAACTGAGCTATTTGGCTCTCTAGCAACTTCATCCCGGCCTCTCTTGCTTGGGACTCCTTTAGCAACAGATTTTTCAGCTCGGAAAACTCAGAATTTTGCGTTTGTTGCTGCTGCGGCACATAAGGAGGCTTTTGGTATTGCTGTTGCTTTTGATGCGGAGGTACACATATGGTCTTGCTGAAGTGAGGTTGAGTTGGATTCAAAACATTCTGGCTTCTCCAACTCAAATTCGGGTGCGGTGGCTCGTAGTAGGTGTTGTTCTGCCTGTAGTGTTGAAATGCAGCACAAGATTCAAAGGGACTAGGGCAGTTCTTCGAGACATGGCCCTCCACTCCACACCTTTCGCAAAGGAAGGGACCGTCTGAAACAGCGTTGACTTGGTATATCCCACCCTTAGAGGCTCCTCCTAACTCATACTTGTCAAATCTTGCGGTGAGAGCCTCAAGTGCAGCAACAGAGGAAGATTCAGCAGCTCTCCTCTGGTTCCCTCTCGAATTCCCATACTCGGCCTTGTGGGTAGCTAGATCGTCAATGATCTTCCACCCCTTGGTTGCTCCCAAATTTTCAGCAAATCTCCCATTGGCTGCAGCATCCAAAATGGCCCTCTGATCGTCATACAACCCATTGTAAAAATGATTGCACAAGCTCCACTTTTCAAATCCATGGTGCGGTATGGTTCGCACTAACTTCTTGAATCGGACCCATGCCTCATGGAAATTCTCATCTGGCCCTTGTTTAAAACCCGTGATTTGGGCTCTAATAGCGATCGTCCTTGAAGCAGAAAAGTACTTCTTGTAGAACGCCAATGCTAATGTATTCCAATCAGTGATCTCCTGAGCGGCTCGGTCCAGATCTCTATACCACTCCCTTGCAGCATCACGAAGGGAGAAGATGAACATGGTCTCTTTGATTTGATCCTCGGGTCACGCCGGTGGTGGGGGAATGGAGCAAGCGATAGTCAATAAAGGTCTCCATATGTCTAGCTGCGTCTTCATTTGCAGACTCCCCCAAACCGATTTCTCTCGACCATAGTGATGTAAGCGGGCTTTGGTTCGAATTTCGGCATCTCCGAATCGAACCCCTTGTATAAATTGTCATTTGTCGGCTCGGAAAAACTAGCTATACTCGCTTCCTCGGCCATGACTGGAATTTTAGGAGAAGTAACTGTCTCGGCTGAAGAAGTGGAAACGGGTGAAGATTGTGGGTCTTCTTGAACGATTCGTTCTCGTGATAGCTTGACAGAGTACTCAGCTCTTCCTCTGTCGGTAATACTCGTCGTGTTCGCCTCAACTCGCGCAAGGATCTCTCAATCTCAGGGTTCAATGGTACTAATTCTCCACCCTGTGACCTGCGCATAAGAGGAAACTACAACAAAATATAAGAACTGTTTAAGGAACGGATGTTCCTTAAACTAAGAAAGACTGAAAATTAAACAACTAAAATTAGGACTATTGCCTCCCAAGAACGGCGCCAAAATTTGATACCCGTTGTGAGTACCAAAGATAAAATTTTTAATTCCTATTAAGACTAACCTAGGCTAGTGGTAACAGTGGTCGATCCCAAGGAGGCATTTTGTAAACTTTAGTTGTCTAATGAAAGTCTAAGGTAACAATTATGGGGGTTGATTTGAATTGTTCTATAGCTAATGGCAATAAAAGGAAAATAAACTAAAAATACGAATTTAAACAGATAAAAGAAGGATACTAGGATGATTGGGTCATTATAGCTTCGGCGGCAGCAAACTAAGTCGGTCTGAAATAAACACAGGTAAGGCGGGAAATAAGAGGTCCTCTCGGTCCACTCCTAACAAATAGCATCTCTCGATCTCGCTAAAGGTCCCTAATGTCACTAATCGACTTTCGTCTGAAAAGCGACTAATGGTCTAAACTATACCTATCTTTCGATCTTAGCACAGTTTAGTCGAATTAATTGACGGTCAAGCAACCTACCCTACCTTTCGGTCTAATGGGTCAGTCACAAAATAGGTATCTAACTGGTCGCATGCATTCGATTCGTTAAATATAAGATTAAAAACAATTAAAACGAAAGATAACCTTACAAGGTCAGTCGATCGACCAACAATGTCAGTCGATCGACTGACACGCGGGTTCAGTCCGTGTTCAATCTAGTGCCGCCTAGCCATAAATCGCCTACATCCTAGCACTAACTATTTAGCTACTCATGGTGAATGTAAAAACAACAAATAAACTAATAACGATTACTGTATTCATGCTTAATGTAAATAATAACAGCGGAAATATGACAATTGGCTTTGGGGCATTAACTATCAATTCTATGCTAATATTAAAAGCGAAGCAATAAACTAAGATTAGGGCAGAATAAAATACCGAAAATTCAGGAGGAAAGATTAAGAACAAGGGGCGAGAAATTCCAATGCTAAAGTCGATATATCAAACCCTAATTACTCGGAAGAAAAATATGAAACTATTGTGATGTGAAACTTAATGTATTCTCTGATCTAAAATTCTGCCTAATAGACTTGATGTTGGTGTTACGTTATATAGCAATAGACGCAACAACTTATTTCTAAAACCTAAACTTCACGGGCCTTGAGATTCACGACTTTCTAATTCTCGCCAAATGCGGTAAAGAAATCTGGTCGATCGACTACTCAGCCGGGTCGATCGATTGCTCTCAAAGAATGAAAGAGCTCGGATCCCGATAGTTGGTCGATCGGTCGATGGAACTAGTCGATCGACCGGATGAGCTGCTACTTGACTTCTTTATTCTCGTGGACTCGTCTTTTGGGCCTTGGATCGCGCACCAAGCTCGTTCCTTAAGTGATTCCTTTACGTCATTTGCAATGCAGATTACTCGGGGGCGGATTTGGCTTGATTTCCCGTCGAATTCTTCACATTTCTGCAATAAAGTACAAAATACGGAAGTAGACGGAAATAGGGAGAAAAGCAACAAATATTACACAAATGAGCTCTGAAATGCGTGTAAAAAGAGATGTAAAACATCATATAAATGACACGCATCAGGTTGTAGACGCAATAACCGTTGTTATTGAAGTTATGAAGATTAAAAGAACAAACACCACGTACAGATCGCTTTATTATTCTCGCTATACGCTACAAAACACAAACACAAGCTAATCTTGCTACACAAATATCATCCTTCATTCCTCCCCGATCGTCTCTCTCTCTCTGTCTTCATCTCCGTCCTTTGTTGTCACCGTCTTCTCTCCTCATCGTGTTTATCAATCAGGTATATATGTTTCTTATTAACTATTTCTTATTAAGATTTTCAAGCTATATATATATATATATATATATATATATATATATATATATATATATATATATATATATATATATATATAGGATTGTTCAATTTCGTGGCCTATGAATGTCGATTATTTTTGAATTTGTGAATTTGTTGGGTTATTATCTAATTTGTTGATAATTTAGCTTAATTGATTACCTGAATTTCGTTTATTTGTTTGCCTATTATTGGATTTTCTGAATTAGTTGCCTATATATTACGAATGTAGAAAAATGACTCGAACTTGGATGATTGCTGCAAATATGAGTGACCCCAACTATAAGGATGGTTTAGCTGAATTTTATGAAGTCGTTGCGAACAATTTGAAAAGTTCTTCTAGTATTCCATGTCCTTGTGAAAGATGTGGTAATATAGGTATATGGCTTTTCCGGACGTTAAAATACACCTAGAAAAGTATAGTTTTAGTCGATCCTATACACGTTGGATTTTTCATGGGGAACCATTAGAGGACGAGAATAGCTTTGAAGAATATGATGTTGAGGTATACAAAAGGCTAACTGATGATCCTGAGTTTGCCAAGTTTTTTGAGTTGGAAGAGTTGGAAGCAGACAAGTTGAATGTTGGGTCTATAGATAATGAAGAGAATGATGATGAGTCGAATGCTTTTCAAGATGTAGATGATGACACTATTAATTGGGGTGACCTTAACAACATGTATGAGAAGTTGTGTGAGTCTGAAGCACCTCTGTATCCTGGTTGTAAGTTCACAAAAATGTCGGTTGTGGTGAAATTGTATAATATCAAGGGGGCAAATGGGGTGAGTGACATGTGTTTCACTAGTTTTTTAGCCTTGATAAAGGAGTTGCTTCCAGATGGTAATGTTCTACCTGTTAAGACATATGAGGCTAAGAAACTAATAAGAGGACTGGGTATGAAATATGAGAAAGTACATGCATATCCAAATGATTGCATATTGTATCGGAAATTATATCAAAACTTAACCAATTGCCCTAAATGTTTGGAGTGGCGTTATAAGGATAAGGAAGGGATCCCGGTTAAGGTGTTGTGGTATTTTCCAGTGATACCAAGATTCATAAGGATTTATGCGAATAGCGATGATTCAAAAATGTTAACTTGACATGAAACTGGAAGAATAAATGATGGAAAGCTAAGACACCCGGCAAATGGTATGCAATGAAAATCGTTCGACGCTAAGTATCCCGAGTTCGGCAATGAACCTAGAAACTTACGTCTAGCGTTGTCCACTGATGGAATGAACCCACACAGAAACATGAGTAGCCAACATAGTACTTAGCCAGTAGTGTTGGCTATTTATAACTTACCTCCATATGTGTGCATGAAAAGAAAGTATTTGATGTTGTCGTTGTTAATTTTCGGTCCTAAACAACCTGGAAATGATATAGATGTCTATTTGGAACCTCTTCTAGATGATTTGCGAATGTTGTGGGATAGTGGGATAGAAGTATTTGATGCATATAAGAACGAAACTTTCAATTTGAGAGCGATGTTATTGTGTATAATATCTGACTATCCGGCTTATGGGGACCTTTCTGGGCACACAGTTCATGGAAAAGAGGCTTGTCCATTGTGTGGGGAGAATATCGAGTCTGAATACTTGAAGTCTTCTCGTAAGTATGTGTATATGGGAAATAGGAGGTTCTTGTGTCATGACCATTGTTATCGCAAGAAGCAGAAAACATTCAATGGAAGTCAAGAACTTTGTCAACCTCCTAGAATTTTGAGTGGGCATGAAGTTTATCAGAAATTAAAGCATATTGAGATAGATTATGGGAAGAAGAGCGACTCTATTGTCTACTCGTGGGTATAAGAAAAGATCCATATTTTTTGATAAACTTCCATATTAGCCTGACCTGGAAGTCAGGCATTGCCTCGATTTCATGCACATTGAGAAAAACGACTGTGATAATATTATCAATACCCTTCTGAATGTTCCCGGTAAAACAAAGGATAACGCCGCAGCTAGGGAAGATATGAAAATGATGGGTATTAGGCTAGAGTTGGCACCACAGAAGAGAGGTAATCGTACATTTTTACCGCCATCAGCTTATACCCTTTCACGGAATGAGAAAAAAGAGTTATGTGCATGCTTGAATCGAATTAAAGTGCCACATGGTTATTCGTCGACATTAAAAGCCTAGTGTCGATGCAAGATCTAAAACTCTCCGGGTTAAAGTCACATGATTGTCACACTTTGATGCAACAATTACTACCTGTGGCTATTCGTTCCATTTTACCTGAAAAGGTAAGATATGCTATAACTAGATTCTGTCTCTTCTTCCAGTCCATATGCGAGAAACTCATCGACCCCGATGACGCAGATTCATTGCAAGACCTCGTTGTAACCTCTCTTTGTCAGTTGGAAATGTATTTTCCACCCTCTTTCTTCACTATCATGATTCATCTGACCATTCACTTGGTTAGGGAGATTTTGTACCTTGGGCCCGTGTATTTGAGATACCAGTTCCTTTCGAAAGATTGATGAAAGTCTACAAGGACTATACATCTAATCGATATCGTCCGTAAGGTTGTATTGCTGAACGCGCTATTTTAGACGAAGCTCTTTCATATTGTTACGCTCATCTCTCCAATGAGGAGTTGATTGGCGTTCCTAAGAATCGTCATAGTGACTGGATGACCGGAAAAGGTATTAGGGGTCGGGTTGAAAAAATTGTGACACGTGAAATGTTGCATTTAGCACATACGTATGTGCTAAACAACGAATATGAGGTGCAACCTTATATTCAACAACACAAAGATGAGCTCAAATACGATCACCCAAACAAGACCAAGAAGTGGATTGCAAACGAGCATACGAAGACGTTCGGAGAGTGGTTTAGGAATATTGTCTTAGAGTATAAGAATCAAACTGGTGATGACATCTCTCCTAGGTTACTACATCTTGGTTTAGGTCCAAATGTCAGGGTCACCTTTTATAGCAGTTTTGCCATTAATGGATATACATTTTACACCCGCGAGCAAGATGAGTTGAGCACAATGCAAAATAGTGGTGTGAGTTCTGAATTTGAGGCAGTGCACTTTGCTACTTCAAAAGATAAAAAGCCTATTTGGGGAAAATGCCTTTATTATGGTGTTATTCAAGAAATATTGGTATTAGATTACATTGATTTCACAATGCCTTTGTTTCGATGTAACTGGGTTGATAACAACATCCATTGTGTCCGAAAAGATAATATGGGATTTACATTGGTCAATCTGGGTAAGGTTGGCAATAATAAGGATGATCCTTTCATAATGGCATCCCAAGCTAAACAAGTGTTCTATGTCACCGATCCTATGGATAAGAAGTGGCATTGTCATGTCTATAAGGAGTAGAAGAAGTAGTGTATCCGATAATGGTGATGATGATCAGGATGTCGTTTTTGAGGGAATGGATCACTCTACCACTGTATCTTATTTCGACGATGTTGACACTGATCATGAGGACACTGAAAGCATCTATATGCGTGATGACCATGGTGAAGGTATTTGGGTTAACGAAGAAACTATGACATCCAAGAAACGTCCCCGATCCTGAGATGGTCTATAATGTAAGTTATTAGCTTTTATTTTTATTTTTTAAATATATATATCTTCCTTTTTTTTTTTTTTAAATAACTATCTCTCCTTTGAGCATTTGCATTTAGGACGCATATTTAATACAAACGTAAAGCACTGATACTCTCGACGCTACTTATACAAAAGTACTGAAAATCTTACAAGACCACAGGATTACACATTACCTTTATTTAAGTTGCCTTTTCATACAGGCCCACGACACTCCTTATGATAGGCGGATACAGACACACACAGTTTGACACTCAACAAATAACACACGACATTGCTTGGAAGTTTCAGCCACCTACAATTGCATTTTCATAACTAATATATGTACTTGTTAATAATGATGATGTCTCTTGATGTAGGAGTCATTGGGTGCTAGCAGCCATCATGCCGACCAAGAAGAAAGTTTTTTGGTTGGACTCTTTGCATAGAGAACCAAGCGAGACCTTTAAGGGCTTGATTATTAAGTAAGTTTATAATACTGATTTATTTATAATAATATTAAGTTTCAATTTTTATTTATAGCAAAAAGCTCATTTTTGCCCCGAAAATATGAGTTTCTGCCTCCTTTTTTTTATATAAAAAAAAGGGCCTTTGAGAAGAAAAGAGCTAACGAGAATCAACCCACGAAAGATTCTGATGATGGCCCTACTTTTATTAGGATAACAGGGGTACGTGCTCAAATACAATACCTTAAGTGCAAAAATCTGTCTTTAATAATAATACGTGCGCAAATACAATACCTAAAGTGCAAGATTCTGATGTGGGCCTTCTCGTCTCTTCGTTGTTTATGTAATAATAGGTCCCCTACAAATGGATAGCATACAATATGGATACTACGTTTGTCGGTTCATGTTGGAGGTTATTACGCGAAGATATATCCTTATTCCAGAAAAGGTTAGTAATTTAATAATGTGTTTATTACTTTTTTAAAATTAGAGCTGATGTTGTCTTACTTGCTGTTATCCCATGATGTTGATATGCTGAATGATGTATGTTGTTACACTAATGAACAACAGTAATATTGATGTCAATCAATAATGTCTTGTCTTTGTTTTTTCCGCAGTATATAATCAACGTGCCACAAGTACCTGAGTACAAAAGGCACCAAATAGACGAGGTAAGGGACTTATTAGGCAAATACGTCTTAGAACATTGTAATGAAGACTAAATGCATGATACTTAGAGCATAGATCAGCTTAGTAAATTTTTTGTTGAAGTTAGGGAATGATCTTTGTAGATAGAGCTAGGGTGCAAAGTTTTAGAAATCTTAGTTCATGTAAAGTGATCAAATTGTTAGTATGAATTAATCTGAAAGTGAAACAAATTGTAAGTATGATGCTGCTGTTGTGGTTGAATTGTATCTATTGAGTTCTGATGAACCCAGCCGTGATTTATGCTGCTGCTGATATATGCAAGATTTTGAATGGCATGAAACAAATTTAATTTTTAAAAAAATTACAAAAAAGAAATAAAAACGGTTGCTAAAAAAACCGTTGTAAATACCTTTCACTACACGCGCATAATATTCAACAACAGGTTTTAAAAGAAGAACCGTTGTAAATACCTTTCACAAATACCCGCGCATAATATTCAACAGGTTTTAAAAGAAGAACCGTTGTTACTAACAATTTCAACAACAATTATGTTTCGTATACCCGTTGTTAAAAGTCTTCACAATTTTGGTGGGAAAGATACAACAACGGTTTTTTATATTATAACCGTTGTTATATCTTTCCCACCAAAATTTTGTCAAACTTTCCACAACGATTTACTCGCAACAACAACGGCTTTTAACCGTTGTAAATAATTTTCACAACGGTTTTTGTAAATAACCTAACCGTTGTAAATACCTTTTACAACGGCCGCTTTAACAACGTCCGCTTTTTGTTTTAACAACGATTTTTACCCGTTGTTATAGCCTGTATCTGTAGTAATGAACTAAGACCGGTTTGCATGAATTGTGCTCCAAAAAATTTTTCTAACACTACTAAATGTTATCATGAATCATGAAATTGGATTGAAGATAGGTGTTTGAGACTTTTTACACTACTACAGATACAGGCTATAACAACGGTTAAAAACCGTTGTTCTATAAAAAAGCGGACGTTGTTAAAGCGTTCGTTGTTAAAGGTTTTAACAACGGTTGGTTTTTCTAAGAAACCCGTTGTGAAAACTATTAACAACGGTTAAAAATCGTTGTCGTTACGAGACATTCGTTGTGGAAAGTATGACTAATTTTTGGTGGGAAAGTTATAACAACGGTTACAATAGAAAAAACCGTTGTTATAACTAAAGAAAACGGGTTTTTTTTTAATAACCGTTGTTGTTGATTTAAAAAAAAATAAAAAAAAATTATATATTACTAGATGCATTCATTATTACTGCAATTCCGATGCATAATACATTATTACTGCCAAATCCCTGCATATAAAGGACACAATAATATATGGAATGAGAAGGGTTATAAGATTTGACACAACTTCGTAAACATATTAATTAAAAAACAACTCAAACGACACATTACTAAGTATAAATTCATGCATTATCTCAATAACCATTCCATTATATCACTATCTCCACCCTAAACTCCAAACCCTAAATCTTTAAAACCTAATAATAAACTCCAAACTTCCTTCAACAACAATGAATGATACCATTCGTAATACATGCATTATGACCGAGTACAACAAGAGTTTCATACGCCGGTTGCTGGACATCGAGAGAAGGTACAGGAGCTACCTTGAGGACGCTCAGATCGCACTCAAGGACGCACTCAAGGACGCCAAAAAAAATGGCTTGTTAGAGTCGCAGATAATGCGGCTATATGACGATATAGCATCTGTGGAACGAAACCTCCAAATAGCAAAGGAGGAGAGGATGAATATCATAGAAGAGAATGCATCTCTCTATGCATATCTAAGAATTGCATTTTTAGCAATGTAATAAGTTTTTTATGTATTTATATATTAATTAATTAAGTTTATGCATTCCTCTCCATCATCTTCTTCTTTGTTTTATTTTATTTAATTTGTTTTACTAGCTAATAAACGCAAAAAAAAAAAAAAAAAAAACAACAGTGACAAAACTAATTAAGCGAATAATACTTGGAGAAAGAACAATAATGATCGAGAAAAACACATGCAAATAAAATAATTAGAGAAAGAAAATAATGACGGAGATGACAAAACCTAAAACCATAAAGCGATAGATATTTACCTGATAATTAGAGAAAGAAAGAGACGATGACAACAACAGTGACGGAGGTGATAAAGCGACGATGAGAAAGAGACGATGAGAAAGAGTGTGGTTGTTGTGTTTGTGTTTGTGTTTGTGGCTGTAGCTGATCTGTGTTTGTGTGGTATATATTGTGGTATTTGCTTGAAAGTATTGACAACAGTTTTTACACATAAACCCGTTGTCATTAGAGAATATATTAACAACGGGTCCTTAGAAAACCGTTGTTAAAAAGTATTAACAACGGGTTTATATATAAACGTTGTAATTACTTTTCACTAATTTTGCGCCAAATTATTAACAACGGTTATAATGTATTACAGAGTAAACTGTTGTTATTAGTTTTTATATTAACAACGGTTGTGCAAGTTTGACCCGTTGTTAAAACTAATTTCTTGGTTAAAGACATAACCGTTGTAATTAAGTTTAGTAAAATTCGCGTCATCCATTCTACAACGTTTTATGGTGATTTTCGTGAATAAGCGTTGTTAAAGGACCATTGTGGTTGCCTGGATTTGTAGTAGTGTTAGTAATAATTTTAAGGATATTGATTAGTGAGGTGGATTGTATATTGTCACAACACCAGTATAACAAACCTACTGTTAAGGCTACTATTTTAGCATGGGGGCATGCCATATTATATTCTTTTCAGGTGAAAAGAGCCGAACTAAATTTAATGGAGTTGAACGGAACTAAATTGAAATGAATAGATCCAAACTGAACTAAATGAGCTGAAATTATGTCTTTTAGATCAGGGCCTCATAAGAGATACTGTCTTCGCCCCCAATTATTTGTTTGTTTTTCTAAATCTTTTTTAGGAGTATTTTAATTAATGGCAAACAAATGACTGGAATGGAGGGAGTAATTCATATGGCTCGAATCACACTCTCCTCTTTATATTTAAAAACTTTATGGTCAGGTTTGACTTAAGATGTTTTCAGTGACAATATGTTTACGATGAAAACCCAAAATAGTTATACATCTAATTATTTGAAGATTCATATAGCTACCTGTTGGTATAAAATAGTGCTCATACATCTAATCCCCTATATATTAAATGAATAGGAAAAACTAAACATTTTCCCGCCTAAAAACACCTCTCTTATTTTAATATAATTAACTCTTATTTACTTTCCTATTTTGATATAATTTCCTATCTACAAAGATTTCACATATAGAGGATTCGTTTCTAAGTTTTTGTGATAAAAATTTCATTGACTTTGTAAGATAAGTCATAGCTAAAATATATGTTATTAAAAAAAATCTCCCCTCCATTTTTAGTCTTCTCATTTATTTTCTCTTAATCTCCTAGACAATATTTTGACCGCTCTTTTCGACACATACATATATAACTTTTTTTTGCTTGAAAATGATATATTGTGAAAGAAAAAAGATTTTAATAAATGGGAAGATATAAAAAAAATTCGAGTATAAATATCACTAATTTCGCTTAAAAAAATCATTAAAATACACATTTCATGTCAGTACATAAATCTCTTGATTAATTTTATTGTTTAAATTTATTTTCATACATCAAATAAAATAATGAGAAACGTTACAAAAGTAACAAATTCTCAATTTATAATCTATAAATAATATACTAAAAACTAGAACTCTATAAATACCGTGCATGTAATGCACGGGGTCTACACTAGTTTATTGAATAGTCATATAGCTACCTATTTGTATAAAATAAGGCTTATAAAATTTCTATTATTTTACTAAATATAAATATAATGTTATACGTAAAAATATATTATACCTATGCATTTTTGCACGGGTTACGCTAGTTAAAACTCAAAACCAAAAACCTCCTAAGATTGTCATAAAATCTTCGTTTCTCATTAGAATTCAACCATTATCGGGACATTTTTCTCCTCTTATCATCTTTTTTTATAGTAGTGTAAGAAAACACTAGTAGAAAAATAGCAATTGGCGGCGCACTATTTGAAGCGTTTTATCCCAATATGAGCAAATTTAAAGGTCAACTTGTAAATAATTTTGAAAATGCAAACTTTTCCCTTTCTTATTGGATAATCTAATAAGTTAACTTAAAATTTCATAACTGAATTTATAAGATCTAAATCGAATTTTAAGATCGGAATTTTTCTAAACTAAATTTATAGGTTTGAACTTTTGTGAATTGGATTAACAGGATTTGACTTTTGAGCTGAGCTTGTATAAGCTAGACTTTTCTAAATTTGTAGGATATGAACTGAACTTAGAAATCTTAACCAAACTTAAATAAAAATGTTCGAAAGAACATAGCTTAACAACTTGTTCTTTGGCGTCAAGACATAAGTATCAACTTTCCGGACTAAGAACTTTGTAGCCAAAATGCAAATGCTCAAGACTCAAAACAAGCTGTTCGATATTCTGTCAATAAGCAATGATCCTATACAGAACAAGAAGATAACAATCCTGCAAGTTTCTGGAGTAAAATGTTGCTTACCCTCTAAAATACATTCCGAGTTCGGCCATAAGAAATCCAGAAATTTACAAGATTTGAGTTTTACAATACCATTCATGAGTACAGGATGATGTTCTGCAGGAGTATCAGAATGTTCAAACAGAACCGAAAAACATACATTTTTGTCCTTTTCACATGTATACTGGATAAAAGATAGAAAAGGGCCATAATGCTTAACTAAATCTCACCATTTTAATCCAACCAGGTAAAGGTATACACTTTGTCCAAAATTGGTGTTCTCTCTCTTTCTTGCATTCCTTTGTTCTTTCTACCGCCTTTTCTCGCTAGTTAATAAATTATAAGCAATACCCTTTACCCGCTACTTTTCCTTGGGGAGTTGAGATTGCCATTTTGTGAATTCAAGGGTCCGGAACTTGCAGGGGTAACACCTGCTGGAGAAGCATCTTTAGGGGTATTGGGGGCTGTGGATGAACCGGAAGACTGTGCTTCGGAAGCTAAGTAGTCAAGTGCCCCCGAAATCTGGTCTATAGGAGGCCGCAAGTTTGCGTCCTCTCTCAAGCACATTTGAGCAAGAGCAAGAAAGTGGCGGAAAGAGCGTTTTGGGACCCGGCCTTTCAATCGAGGATCCAGAAGTTCTCCATGTCTTTTTCTGTCTTTCATAATCTTAGCAGACTGCAAAATCACAAGACGGGTTAATAACTGTCAATTACTAAGTTGGGTTCGACATACATAATTTTTTCCAAGCAAGAACAAGGATTTTGCCTTAAATTAATCCTGAAACAAATTCTGTACTCTATATGACCCTTTTTTGAAAACAAGGAATGCCAATCATTTTAAATCGAAATAATTTCCGTCTCAAATGTCCAGTAATCGAAAACAATTGTGTGGCTAAGCTACATACATATACAGATCTGCATTCAAAGCTAGGTTAGGTTCCCCAAGCCAAGCACCGAACGTGGTGCGTGGCAGGGGTGTAGGAAACAAGCCCCACAACAATTTTGTACAAAAAAGAAGTCATGTTTTGAAAAGGAAATGTTTGAAGTATGTTGTCATACTTGAAAGAATTTCATGTCCATAAGTGATAGGTGACCACAGTGAAGTATCAAGTTGTAAACTACTTGTAGAGTTCTAGGTTGGTTTTAAATAGCATCATGTTTGGCCTTCAGGGGCTAAGTTTTATATAGTGTATCATTAGCCTTTCTACCATTTGGCTTATAAAAACTTACCCACAAAACAAGACTCTGCTCCTCGCTATTCTTGCTAAGGTCCAATGCCTTCCTCCCTGTGATTATTTCCATCAAGACAACACCAAAGCTAAAAATGTCGGATTTAACACTTAATTTTCCACTGGCAGCATACTCGGGTGCACAGTATCCATATGTTCCCATCACCCTGGTTGACACATGAGATTGATCATCCATAGGCCCGAGTTTTGCCAGCCCAAAATCCGAGAGCTTAGGGTTGAATTCCTCATCCAATAAAATGTTGGCCGATTTCACGTCCCGATAAATTACAGCTGGCTTTGCTACACAATGTAGATATAACATGCCTCGTGCAGCACCAGCCGCTATCTTCAATCGTGTGCGCCAATCCAACACAAATTTGCTGCGGTCAATGCCTGCACAAGAAGATGCCGTTCATCACTTCTGCGCTAAAAAATCGGCAAAGCCCTCTCAATCTCTCAGAACAATTTACAACTAGACATGAGGTTGAGAGCCCTAAAGCTAGGGATGGCAATGGGTAGGATCTAGCTAGGATCCTATAAGACCCAGACTAGACCTGTGTTACAAATGTTAGACTTTAACTTGACCCAGATCCGCTAGGTCCGAATTTTCGGAGCCAGACCCGAACGAGATTGATTTTGACAGGGTTTTGGTCCCCATACATCCAATCTTTTTTAACTTTGTTATATTCTTCGGCCTTCGCCTTTTAAATATAATTTTGCCATTAAAATTACAAAAACTGCATTAGAATGTTAAACGGATTGTAAATATAAAGTATGTCAACATTTATCATGACAAAGTAACAAATTACCGCAAAAAGTATTATTTGGATGATAAAAAAAAGTGTTTCTTATTTCTCGAATATTTAAATTATGTTGTAAATTGGTTAATGACCATGAAACAAGAAAATTGACATGTGAGAGTTGAAAAAAGATAAGAAAACATGATTTGATGAACACCGTCCCCTTGTTTCCATTTTTTTGCCCTCCTGTAGCCATGCGTGTTAACATTGGCCGAGGACGTAAAAAGGGGGTCCTATCAACTTGTTCTCATCGAGGAAAATAAGCCTACGAGCTTGGTCGTATATCACCACTGAGGAATGAGAGAAGATCCCCCCCCTCCCACACACACACACACACACACACACACACACACACACATACACACACACACACACACAATATCTCCCCTTTTTTTGGGGGTGTTATCAAACCAAAAGTAAAGTAAAAACAAGCATATGTAACCATAACTAACTGTAGGACTGTCTCACCTGAACATTACGCAAACATCGGCAATACTTAGAGTAAAAGCAGCATAGAAATAGATACTCAGGAATATTTTAAGGCTCGAAATTCAAATCTCACATCAAACCCTAAGCCTTAACACGTCTTCCCATAATAACTTATAGGATGGTCTTTAGTCTTGCTCAAAAAGTATTTGAAAACATCAGTTGCATGTAAATAAATAAGGTGGATTACCAAATAGATGATCCGACAAGCTGCCCTTGGGCATGTACTCATAAACCAAGATTCTTTGGTCTCCTTCAGCACAATATCCAATCAGGGTGACAAGGTTGGGGTGATGCAGCAAGCTTAACATCAGGACTTCTACAATGAATTCTTGATTGCCTTGAAGGCTCTCCAAATTAAGCTTTTTAGCAGCGATTACCTGCATAAGACGACAAATGGGATTGTGATCCATAAATTTTTCATAGTTATCCTTCAGAAAGTGCACATTCTTTCATATACATTCATGAAAGACGCAATCAGGCATTCATAAACTTTTAACATTCACGAGTCAGAAAGAGCTATATATTACAACGCTCAACTTAGAATCTCCACGGAAATACCTATATTTCCCTACCATTAATGGTATGACTTCAAATAACCATCTGCAACAAAAGGTTTAAAACTCGCTAGCTGCCAAGATAACCTTTTATGTTTATGATCTTCAGGACACCCTGATTATGACCACTTCCATTTTTCAATTATTTCAATCAAAATACTCGAATTGTTCAGTTGGACATTTGAATCTGTCTGTTAATTTGATACATGAATATCCAATCACGAACTACAAATATGAGAATGAGAATCCAATTTAAAAGTAGGAAAATAACTAACTTGTCCATTATCTAGATGACCCTTGTAAACCTTTCCGAACCCGCCTTCTCCAATCAAATGAGAATCCCTGAAGTTCTTTGTTGTGATTGCAATTTCACGATATGTGAAACATCGAGCAGAACTGGCAGCAATTCTATCAACGACCTTTTGTTTGTCATCTAGACACACAGCTTTCCTCTCAGGTTCTGCAAGATGAAATGATGTTAATCATATCAATTATGCTACTCATACTTGGCAGCAAATGTTGGACATGGACCCAATTGAAAAATAAAGTCTCCCAAGCGACATGATGTGCCGTGATGACATGCGACACAGAGCTAAACTGTAGCATCGAGGTAATAAGGTTATGTAGGTCATCACCAAACTCACAGTATTCACAGTGAAAAAACTTTCAAAGACAAAAGTATACATGTAGGCAACTAGTCTCTAAAGAGATGTACTGCAAGTTAAAAGTATGACATATACACATTTATCCACATGTTAAACTCATATAAATCGTTAATTGGTGGATAAATGAAGCAGTCTCACAGAATAAATCAAGTGTGATCCTGTGTCATATTTGAATGTCTCTTACCACGGAGGTCATCAAAGCTTGACTTTCGCGTCCCATCTGCAATGAAATACACAGCAGTATCTTCAGTAGAAAGTAACCCTAAGAAGATTAATGAGACAGTTCATCTAGTTTTAAGGAAGGACACGCAACATCATCATTTGTCGAAGACTTCAAAAGTTATGCCTAAACTTGTACTATGAATATGCTTGCAGAGAGTGACAATCACAATCAGAAATGTGCATGGTAGGGTAGAATTGAAGTTTTGGCACACAAAAAGAACATAAATTTTATTTCTTGTTCACAACAGCAAAAGATAAGCCTAAAACAAATTCTCATTCCTTCACAAGTTGCAAATTTGCAATCTCCGCAAATTTGAATGTATTTCTTTGAGTTTAATTAATTTGAACATATACTCGACATTTTCATCTAAAATCATTTCTTTTTGTACCCAATTACCCAATGCAAGAATTTTTATAAACTAAATGTATCATAGATGCGCAATCAATACAATTTTAGCATTGGGATCAAATCATAATCTTAAAGTTACACAAAAAATCATAATCCTGATTATCACGCTTGTAACCCGAAATTCTGAAAAATAAATCAAAACTGCAGGGAATAAGAGAAGACACAATAAAATTCAATAAACACTCTTTGAACGATAATTCTGATTATCACGTTTGTAACCCAAAAACTTCACAAAAATTGATTTGAAAACTGAAAACTACCTGGAGAATCAAAACTTGACTTCTTAGTCCCTTCTGCAATGAGACACACAATAGTATCTAATTAAAAGGCTATGGTAATTTCGAAAATCTAATGGAAGGGAAAGATATAAACTTTTTCCTCAAATTTTTCCCAGAAAACGTAGCGATTTTTAAAGCTCTCTTACCACTCACGCCATCCTTGTCTAAAGCCCGTCGAGTTTTAAAACAGGAAGGAAAAAATTTGGTAAAACTTGTATACATTTGATTGCGGAGAAATTTAACAAGCAACAATCAAACATTTATAATTCCCGAGAATTGAAGAAATCTTGTCACTCATTTAAATCACCTTACATTTTGCTCCATGTTTTCCTTTTAAAGTACAACACAAGAGACCACATTAAATGTCAAATATTTCCAAATTATCATATTTTCAGCATTAAACATAGTCCCATGCTCCCAATAACAATTTGTGAAACTTTCTCATTTGTTTTTTTTTTTCTACTCGAAATGTAATCATCATATCATCAGATATAAGCCCAAATTATCATCAACAAATAAATAACAAAACGGTTTTTCTAACGTGTGCCTATCGGAACATGTAACATTGTATAGTTTTTCATTTAATCTTAAAAAGATATCCTTCCTAACCAATAATTATAACAAAGTCTTTTCATGACATATTGAGAAACTATACAATGCGATTATGTGCCTAATGGTACACGGTTGAAAAATCGTTAACCGATACCAACATTTAAACAAACAAATACCTGAAAATGCAGATTCCGTGGGGGATGAAGGGTAAAAAAGTCGATCGTTTTCAAAAGGAAACCGTTTTCTTGAAGTAATGCAAGAAAAACACCTCATAATTTCCCAAACAAAATCAGGGAGATTTCTTAAACCCAACAAAGGAAATAAATCAATATAAAAATTGGCGTTTTTCTTAACAGAAGATGGATGTGTTTCCCCTTCAAAGGGGAAAAACAACCAAATTCCTTAGGAAGAACAGCAAAATTATATTGTAACAAAAACAAATTAATTGAACAAATGTGATATACAAACTATTTTTAGGGTGAATACAATAATTGGGAAATAACAATTTGTTGTATGGTAGAGGCTAGAAAAAAATTATAATTAATGGGTGTTTTAATTGGCTAAAAATAATTAATTGGTAGTTTCGTGAAAATCCATCAATCAATTTCAAAAAAGAATAATAAAAACGCGGGATTATAAATTATTTTGAACAATTGGAAATTTTATGTGTTAATTCATAGTTGTACTAAACTTGATTGCCTATTTTTTCGGTGATAATTGCTGTATGTTTAATTAGACATTGACATTGTTGAAATTGCAATCGAATTTGTATTATAGTTGTTTCATTGAAGGGAGTGTAGCAGTCTATGATTCTGTTAGTGTGCACTCCCTTGAACATTCAATTGACCTGGAATTGTCCCATGAATCTTCTTGGTTTTTTCTAGTATTTTGAAAGTCTTTGACTTCTTTAACCACTCTTCTGTGTTTGGATCATATTAATTCGGATCGGGTAATTTTGTATTTGTAAAAGGGCTAATTGGATCGGGTTAATTTGGATCAGATCAATTTTATAGTTGTGAGAGTTCGGATCAAGTAGGGTCGAGCGGGTCATTTGGATAATTTTTGTGTCAATTTTTATCAAGTTGTTATAGATAATAGTCAATTTGCACCAATAAATATTTGGGTCGGGTTATATTGGATCAGGTCACTTTCGGTTTGGGTCAAACCAGACCTTGAGTTCGGGGGTCGGGTCGGATACATGTCGGGTTATTCGGGTCGTCTCATTTGATTCGAGTTACTTTTGCGAGGTTTAGATGTAGTAAGTTGATTTCAATTAATCTACTTTCTTTTCCTTATTACAAAATATAACAACATTTAAACTAAACGTGCTAATCAAGTAGGTCGGGTCAAGTTCGGTTTTGTCTGATCGTGTCAACTCCTATTGTGTTCAGGTCATATTAGGTCATGACTGCATCCTAGTCGAGAACAAGTCACTTATGGATCGGGTTAGTCAGGTCAATTATTAGCTCGGGTTTGGGAGGAATTGGGTTCGAGTCGATGTCGGATCATTTACATAGAGTTGTCGAGTCGAATTGATTTAGGTTCTGATCAAGTCGAGGCATTATCGTATCAAGTGATTATCAAGAACATTATCGAATAACTTCGGATTTTGGTCATGTTTTGCCTGGTTTTTTTGGAGTATGGTGTTGCTCCAAGCCAAAAAAAAATAAATAATATTGTCCTACATTTGAAGAATAGGGGAAGTCTTATCCTTATATATGGATGTGCAGTATCAAGTGTTAACTAGACTATAGTCTCCTCATGCACACGCCACCGCCGTCATCCGGCTCGTGTTCGTGACACGTGCGCGGTGTGGTGGCCCCCCTTTTTGCTGCTGGTCAGAACTTTTACATCGGATTCTTTTATAGTCCTTGGAAGTTTATTACACAATGAATTCCACATTCACTATCCGATATTATTGCTATTTACTATCAGAGTTAATACAAACCGGTATCTCTATGTGATTTGTTGGAGCTTCTTCTCCTCTATAAAATCCTCCATTCTCTCACAGTTTTATACATACAGAAAATACTGAAAACATTATCTCTTATCTTATCAATTCTAAATTCTGAGAACAGTTTGCACTACCGTCTTTGGTGTGCAACAAAGTGTAGAAGGAGGCATTAACCTGAGGTATAAGGGGCTGCAAACTCATGTATAGTACCATTTTTATGACAATATTCCAACAAAAATCAGTTTTATATTCTCCACCATGATCAGACCTTATTAGCTTACTCGCTTAATCTTCCTGTCAAGTTGGTTTTCAACCTCAACCTTATAAATTAAAAACATACTTTAAACTTCATTTTTATTCCTCAACGGATAAACCTTAGCATATCTCGAACAATCATCCACAAAGGTTATATAATACCTTTTGTCTCACTCCTTTACTCTCACAGCTCTTATAATCAGCCAAGTCGAATGTGTAAGTTCTAACAATTCAATTTGCATCTTGGTCACTTTGTTAAAAGGATTTTTAGAGTGCTTTGCTTGCTTCCACGCATAGTTGACATTTATCCAATCATAAGAAATCAGATTTGGCAATAAATTCAATATTTTCATGCGTTTTATGGATTTAGTGTTAACATGTCCAAGTTTGGAATGTCAAATATCAATAGACTCAATGATTTAAGCAGATGAATGAAGTACATGCATTCATTTCAACATCAAGAACAAATAGACCAACACTATAAAAACCTTTGCCAAAAAACTGACCATTCTTAGACATGACTAACTCATTAGAGTCAAAATTAAGTTTAAGACCAACCTTATTAAGTAAAGCACCATAAACAGATTTCTACGCATATCAAGCACGTATAGCACATTGTCGAGAACTAAAACTTTGCCAAAAGTGAGTTTCAGATGCACGTTGCCAATGCCGAGGACTAGAACCTTACTAATATTGCCAACATACACGTCCTCTTTATCATCAACATCCTTGAGCTCCTTGTAGAGCTCCTTGGTTACGCAAATATGGCGTGTAGCTCCCGTGTGAACAATCCATTACACCAAGTTTCCAACCATATTTATCTCGGACACCATTGAATAAATTATATCATCAGCTTCATTTGAACCCTCGACAACATTTGCTTGTGATTTGTTATATTTATAATTCTTATACCTGTGGACAGCGGGCCGCCCACGGGGGGGCTTGGTGAAAACGAAACAAGCGTTTGCATTTTGTATGGAGTCGCCACCAATTTTTATGGGAAATTGGAACCGTTCGAATACCTCGTGTCATGTCAAGACACAAAGTAGTGACATGAACACTAAGCAATCGTTACCCTTAGCATTCTATGTCTAGAATGACTCTCGTGGATGCCAATGAACACGGGTGTTCACAAATATCTGGAGTAAGGGGTGAGGGTCTGTATTAGGAAGCTCTTTTGATCGAACACCTAATCCCGCCCGCCTCGATAGCGGCCTCTACTAATGATTAGGGAAGTTATTCGTACTTGATATATCGTCAGCTATATGCATGCAATGCAACATCCATTGTTTTGATCCTAACATGTGAGAATTTATACTAAGTCGGTTGACAATTAGTTAGCATACAATTGGGTCGAAGTAGGATTTAATGCTCATTTACATGTGAAAACATACAAGCAAAGAAATAAATACAATAACTATGAATTACAATAATGAAAGTTACATTAATTACAACGGATTAGGCGATTTATGTCGAAAATACCTTTAAAACGGATAATTTGATAAAAAGGATAAAAGAAAGAAATAATGAACAAGTCAGAAGGTGATAATACGATTAATAGTTAGTTAATATGAACTAATTAAACTAGGTCAAGGCAGAAACGGAGTTCAGGGACAGAACTCAGCCAGGAACAGGCGCAGCAGAGTTGCGTCCCTTGGAATAGGCGCAGCAATGCACGCGTCTGTTCCTTGGCTCGCCCAGGCCGTGAAGCCGTAATTGCAAGCCGTTAATGTCGATTGGTGATTTTAATGATTAATTAAATTATTTACTCGGATGAAAGTGATTAGTAGGTTATTTAACATATGAATGGGTCATGAAAGCAGTAAAACATGAATGAGACGGATGCAAACGGATTAATTACATGATGAAATAATGATAGGAGTGAAAGATATTAATGAGTCCTCTATTAAAATCAATTAACTAAGTTAGATACGATGGATTAATGACGAATATGCGATGAACATGCGAATAAACAGATTAAGACTATATCAAAGACGAATTCCAGAAACCCAATATGAACAAATTGAATCTCTACAACCCGGAATTGAATTTAATGACGAAAACCCGCGAATATGAATTATAAGGGATTTAAGTCGGATTTATGACAATTAAAACATATTAAAGACGATGAATAATATACACATGTGATTTATATGTTATCATGATGAAGAATAGACAAACGAACAAGCAAAAGAAAGATTTTGAATACGAATTACAGAGGACAAACGAAGAAGAAAGGAAGCAGGAACTGCGGCAGCCTCACGAAGAGGCGCAGCAGGAACTGCGCTCCTTCGAAGAGGCGCAGCAGTTGCTACGTCCTTTCTCGACGGTTATCTACTGGAAATCCGCAAAAACAGGTTTTAACAAAGGGTTTTAGAAATCGGTTTTAATGGTATTTTCGAGGTAAACCTTACAATTGATGATGATACAATAATTAAAATACAATAAATAAATAAGGATTATACACCCTCAGACTTACATGTTGACGAAACGAGAAGGACTAAGATATCGATTAGTGATGCTCGACGCGAATGCAAAGAGAGTGCCCTCGTAAGAGGAAAACGATTAATTAATTAAGTTAGTTATTGTGTAGTTGGTCAAATTGGTCGGTCATGCAACGGAGAGGCTGGTACCCGGAAAGATCCGAGCTTACGTGGTCGAAAGTTCAAGCACATAGGCGCCAATAAGTAAGAACAAAGTCTAGAATGCAAAGGGAGAAGAGAAGGGCGGACACTCGCGTGAGAAATATGAGGAACGAAGGCTCCTATTTATACTAATCACGCGACGGAATTATGGTAAGACTAGGATACGGAAGGAAAGATCCGGAAATAACCGACTTAGGTTAAAACACGGAAACTTGGACAAAAAGAAAACCCTGAGAAAAGGCGCAGCAAATCGCTGCGTCCCTTGGAAGAGGCGCAGCACTTGCTGCGTCCTTTCCCGGGTAGGTTCCTCTGCGCGTAGAAAACACGTTTGACAGCCTGTCGTATTTTAGGCATAACTTTCTCTACAAGACTCGGATTAAGGTGATTTCGGTGGCGTTGGAAAGCTAAAAGAAAGATCTAGAACTTTCTGTGAAATAGGCCTGACCCAAAAAATTCATTATCACCTCGTAAAACGGGCCTAAAGATCGGGTTGTCATTTTAACTAAATGAAATGCACATTTTGTAATGTAAACTTTTAGTTTAGCCTAATAAAGTGACATGGGACTCAAAATGAGATATAATCTCAACATTTTATGACATCCTAACCTTAGGTGGACAAGCACATTGCTTTGACTCGGGATTTGGCGGTTTTAGGAAATGAAGACGGTTTTTGACCCGGACTCCAAATGTACTCTAATTATTGCCAAAATGACCGTAATGACACCTAGATGACAATCATGAGGTAGACATTAATGTTTGAGCAATCACTTGACGATAAACTTACGAACTGTCACAAATCGTTCCGTGTACCAAACATGCGGCCCAATCATCACTGGGTGGTTTGCGAGAGGTGTAGAAACGAGGTGTCTACAGAGCCCCCACTTTGACTGAGGCTTGGACAAGGCGAAAGTCAAAGTATAGCCATCAGGTCAATCGAAGATTATAACCTGAAGACTATGGCGACGCAAGGCGGTTCAAGGGGTCTGAACCAAGGACCTGTCGTCGGGAACATTTTAGAGTCTGTCGACTATCGGGGAGGGTCGTTTAAAGTCCATTAGACTACGTAAGGAAGCTCGCCAGCCATAAGAAGAGACCATACCTGAGATACCCCTGGGTGAAACGGAACTGAAGACGCTTCGGCAAAACTCTTTGGTCTGAAGATAACTTGGTGTCTGAAGGCATTAGGGGTCACAGGGATACTAAGAAAACTTCTTAATACTTCTGAAGGTTAACTCTGAAGGATATCTCTCTCTAAAGGGAAGGCTGAAGGATAATTCTCTCTAAAGGGAAGGACTGAAGGATAATTCTCTGAAGGACTGAAAGGGGACTTAACTGAAAAGGGGTTATCTGAAGGTTACTGAAAGGATCAACATATGAAGGATTATCTTGAAGGGATAAGGCTGAAGGAAGGATTATCCTGAAAGGGATATCTAAGGGGTTATCTGAAGGGTATCCGAAGGTTATTTGAATATAGGAAGGTTATCTGAAGGGATAAGGCTGAAGGAAGGATTATCCTAAAAGGTTATCTAAAGAGTTATCTGAAAGATTAAGGTAAGTGTCTAAAAGATCTGAAGGGTTTATCCTGAAAAGGGTTACCTAAAGAGTTGGGTGTATGAAACTGGGTATATGAAAGGCTTGTATGAGAACTTAAAGGCTTGTGAACCTAAAAGGATTTGGGATCCTAGGGTTAAGTTTAGGAACTTACTGGGTTACTAATTCCTGTTTTAAACGCGTGCGCTTAAGCTTTCTGAGGTATGAGAACTCCAAAAGGATTTATGGGTTTATGAACCTAAGGACGTTGGTGTGGGAGCTTAAAGGTTTATGAACCTAAAGGAAACCATTTTGGGATCTAAGAATCTAGGGGTAAGAATCCTAACTTTGGGTTTACGAACCTAAGGAAGGAGGCTCTGGTTTGGGAACTTCTGGAGAACGACACCTTTGCCGAACTCTGTGAGGAAACAATAATATCGAGGGTAGCAGGACGTCGGTAGAAACTGCTTGGGAATCTGCTTGCGTCGGTCTCAAGCGAACTCTGGCAAAAAACTTGAGGTTGAATCTGCTTGCGTCGGTCTCAAGCGAACTCTTGTTGGGGAATATATTGACGATTAGGAACATCTTGATCGCCATGGAAGAAATCTTGAGTGAGCAATATTCTTTTATTTTGGGACAAATATTTTGACGACTAGGAACATCTTGATCGTCATGGAAGAAATCTTGAGTTAGCAATCTTTGCAAAATATCTCTTCGGCTGGGAGAATGAAGACTTGGGTGAAGCCCCCAGTCGGAGCGAGCACTGCTTCTGATACTTACCTGCATGGATATTAGCCACACAAGAATGCGAACTAATATGCAAATAGAACATAAACACATATGCACGTAAGCAATTATCACATGGACCTCGAATGAGGAAACACATAGGCTTTGCAAAAGTTGTTTCTTTATAAAAGTCGTTTAAAACTTGTTCAAAGAAGTTTGTAATGTGTTATGCATATTCAATGGGCTTTAGACACAGGACTGACGCGGTGTAGACCTACTAGGACGTGACGCGAAATGTAGACTTAGGTTTGACTGACGCGACGCAGGGATAACTTTAACAAACTTTGTTTAAGTATGCGCAACCCCTAGCCAAATATGGGTGACAATGCGTATCATTTCCAAAGGTGGAAAGAATTGCAAGAATGATGAAGGCATATAAAGGCAAGGCATGAGCCATGGACTATCTTTCTAATAGGACTTCTTTCACCATCGTTTGCTGTAAAAGAGACCCCTCTTGAGGCACGATGAATTGGAGAATCGATCTAAGATCTTTGTCATTGTCCGGATCGAGTACTAGCTAGACTTAGAGGAATAAAGGAAGGGTGGCATCTCGGAAGAGAAGCCCCCAGGATGAGAAGGTGACTCTGGAATTTTGGTAAAAAACGAGGTTGGGCGACAAGAAGGAGCCCCCAGTATAGAGGTGTTGGTTGTAGAAGGGATGTTAATTGAGGCTGGAAGGTTGAAATAGAGGTTGAAAGTTGGGATGGTTGTGTCCTTGAGGACTGCCTACGTATCCACGTGAAGTGAAATCAAACCATGCTCGTAGTTCTGAGGTTTGGTTAATTTTGTTTGAGTGTTGTGGTTGTATCCTTCAAATGTAAGAAAGGACTACCTACGTATCCACCTGAAAAGGTGAAATCAAACCATACTCGTAGTTCAAGTGTGTGCCTAAGCTATGTTGTTAGGGCCTTAAAGTGCATGGGGTCACAAGGGTAATATTCCTTTGGTGACTCGAAGAATCGATTTGAGATAACTCCCTCTGATCATAGACCAAAGTGGTATAATTAATTTGTAAAAATTTTCTTGTCGTGTGAGCACACTTAGTGGACCCTAAGGATGAATATGGGTATGTCCCGTTCTGGTAGCAAAGTATTTGAAGACTCCGTGTATGGGTCAAGGTGAAACTGGATTGGATATTTGGAATGTGGAGCTCGGTAATAAGAGGCTTTGATGAAACAAATCTCTGGAGCTTGATTTTGTGGAGTTAAGGCTTTATGGGGCTATGGCTTGTAATGTGGCTTGGAAATGGAGTCTCTTGGCTTGATGTAGCCTGAGCACATAAAGGTGGGTTAAAATGACGTGGGTTCAAGTTTCCATGTCTTGGCCCTAAAGGATGGGTATATTTGACAAGTTTTAGAGGATTCTCAAAATTCCTAACTATCTCCCCGTAACGGTCTCGAGAAGGACTTAGGGTGTGTGATGTGCGAAAGGCTAAGTGAGGGTGCTAGCTGACCATCTTCATCAACGTCTTGATTCTTTATTGTAACTTGATTCTATATAGACTTCAGCAGTACTCTGTATTTGATTTCAGGGTTGTTCTCGATTCAGACTCGGATTCTTGGTCTAGAATATACCTCGGCTTCTTCCTCAGATACTTGATTCGGTTTTTTTGAGGATAAGATTGACTTTAACTTTGGATATTGACATTGATTTGCTTGATTGAGCCTTCTTCTTTTGACTCTTTTGTCTTGGATCACGGGCACAATTGTGGCCTTGGATATTGACCTTGATTGAGCCTTTGTCTTTGATCATGGCTCATATCGTCTTGGATTTGCTTGCTACCATGGATTTGGGTCAGACTAGCACCTTTAATGTGAAATGGGTTGGTCTTTAGTAACACAGGTCGTTTATTGTGGGGAATGGGCTTGCCTTCCGTCATGGATCGTCAATAAGGGAGACGGTCTGGATTCGTCCTAGAATCTCTTGAGATATGCTCGTCCTAGACTAGGGTTATGTTGTGGTTTCTATTGCCAGACATGGAATAGGTAAGAAAAGAACACGGAGTTTCGGGTCCTCTACAACTTTGAACGGAACATCATATAAGTGCACTCACATTGACTGTCATGGGTTGTTGTTGTTGTTCATTTTAAAATGTCTCAAACCAATTCTTGTTGTCACAGGAAAAGGTAAAGGAAGAGATATGATAGAATATGTAGATTGAAAATTGTACTTTTATTGAAATGGATAATAAATATATTTAACATAGACTCGAGAAGACATGTGACTCATGGGACAGCCCCCAGGTTGTCACTAGAAATGGAGATGGACACGAAGAAAGATACTAGAATAAATATGGGATAGAAAGCCTAAGACTCGGACTCGGACTTTGACGTGATCTCAGACCCAGACTCGTAATCATCGGCCCTTGCTTGAACATTTTCTCTTCCAGCAACTCGCTTTGGCATCTGACTTTGAGCATTCACCCATTTGAGCACCTCATCCTCATCATTGGGAACTTTGGAAGGATAACAGTCAAGAAGAGTTTCTTGATAAGTGGTATATCCATGAGGATTGCCTAAGTTGTCTTGTGAATTAAAAGTTGAGAGGGACAACTTCCCGCTTTCGATCATATTCTGAATGGCGTTTTTTAATTTGTAACATTTCTCTGTATCATGTCCTTTGCCTCTATGGTATTTGCAGTAGGCATTTCCATCCCAGAATTTGGATTTCCTTTCTGGTTCGGGTGTAGGTCCTATAGGCTTCAACATTCGTTGTTCCATGAGTCTCTGAAAGGCATCGGCGTATCTAATACCAATGTTGGTAAATTTCCTAGGAGGTGTGCCCTTATTTTCGGAAGCCTTTGTAAATGACCTTGGAGAGTTGTTAGGTTTCTTTGACGAAGGATCCATGAGGATGCCTTTATTTATTTTGATTATTGGATGAGAAGAACTAAGAATGGATTGCCCATTTGTTGCTTTCTCCTTAGGACTGTCAAGTTGAGGGTTTGTCTGGATATTTTTCATCTTGAGAAGTTGGGCATCAAGCTTCTTACCCATTTCAACAAACTGATTCTCCATCTTGGAAAGTCGAGAGTTTAGGCTATCAATAGCTCCCTCTATTTTGTAAAATTTGTTGTTGAAGGCAATGGAAAGCATGAGCATTCCATTTTGGATATCTTTGTCTTCGAGGACATTTATTTCTTCATCGTCACGAGGGTTGAGGAGATGATAACAGTCTAGAGATGATTCTTCGTCATGTTTAATGATATTAGACCCAAGAGGGTCGGTCTTCTTGGATTTCTTGGCGGAAGGTGGCACAGGAAGCTTGCCCTCTTCAATCATGTCTTGGATAATATGCTTTAGACAAAAGCATTCCTCCGTATCGTGTCCCCTACCTCCATGGTACTGACAATATGAATCGCCCTTCCATCTAGGGAATATCTTTTCAGGGTCTGGGGTTGGACCGATTGGATGAAGTTTTCCTTGGGAAATCAGTCTTTGTAGAGCTACTTCATATGTGGTTCCAAGGTCAACGAATTCCCTATGAGCTCGTCTCGGCCTTCTGGGTGGAGTTTCCAAGAGGTTAACTCCCTTGCCTTCATTGGCCTTCTTAGATGGGTGAGTCGTGTTGAAGTTATGCCCTGACCTTGGGGTATGAGAAGATGGTAAAGGTTTCATCATATCTATCTTGTTTTCCATATTGGTGACATGAGCGCTCAAGTCTTCGATGGTGGCCTGAAGCTTAATGATTACAGCACTTAGTCCCTTGACGTCGACAGATAAACGTTCTTGAACTCTTTCATTGGAAATTGCAGAATCCCTACCGAGAAGAAAATGATGCGCATTACAACTTGATTTGACATGGGATCACGCATACTAAGGCAACAAACAGAGGATACATGACGAAACGAGATGACTAGACTCTTGACTTGTGAATCTAGGAAATGTCGTGAATGACTTCTCGTGTTTAAATTCACGGTGCTTGACTTTTAATTTTAGACTCCAGTGTTGACTTTAACGGAGTGACCCTCATATGATTGACCTTATTGACGGTATTGATGACACATGTTAATTCTAATTAGTGCGTTTAAGACAGACTTGACTCGAGGTTCGGGTAGGTGTGTCCCGAACGTGTCATTAGGAGAATTCAAGAAACGGATATGGGAATGTCTCGATGTGTGAGTCGAGGTGTGGAAATGTTTAGCTCCTAATTGAATTGGGGTAGGGGGTCCAAAATGACGGCGTGACGCCTTAGGACTTGACTTGAATTTTGAAAAGACCCAAAATGTAAAAGAAGACGGGTTCATGACTCGACGGAGTTCGGACTAGGACACAGTTCGTTTGAACTTTGACTCTAACTTAGCCCAATTGAATTTACATATTTACATTTACATGATTTGAAAATCTTTTGATTAAAACATTTTTTTTTTTTTTTTTGACGTTTTTTTTTTCGTTTTTTTTGTTTTTTTGTTTTTACGTTTTTTTTGTATTTGGTTTTGAAATGGGTTTTAGGCCCGAAGTTTGACACGACAAACGGACAGAATTTTGACCGGATTTTGTGCTAATTGAAAGCCTATTTCGAAATTTCGTTTGAAAATGGGTTTTTATTTGAAAAATCGTCATGGTTTTGTTTAGAAGTGGTGATCACGTAAGGTACAAACATTTATACAAGCATTATAACGGGATGCTGAGTGCATTTAAAAGGGTTTTGGTTTAAAGGGTGGGTTGCCATACCGAACCATCAAACCCGAAGTCTGTGGAGAGGCTCGTACCAAACAAGAGTAAGGCCGATTCCTAGTCCATTTCCTCAAGTAGTGAAGGTCCTTGATACAAACAAGAGTAAGCATCATGGTATGGATGACGTCAATCGCTATCCATCCTTAGGCCCAAATAAGAATTAGGACCGTTTAGACGGGACGATTGGTCGAATGGGTTGGGTTGGGCCTAGGAAGGCCGAATAAAACGGTCTAGGAAGACCGAGTTATGAAAACCGACAATTGTCTTGTACAAATTATTCCCTAACCTTGTTCAAGTTTCACCCTTGCTACACGTAAGTGTATTATCCCAGTGAGTCGCCAAATCGTGGAGCGGGCCGCCCACGGGGGGGCTTGGTGAAAACGAAACAAGCGTTTGCATTTTGTATGGAGTCGCCACCAATTTTTATGGGAAATTGGAACCGTTCGAATACCTCGTGTCATGTCAAGACACAAAGTAGTGACATGAACACTAAGCAATCGTTACCCTTAGCATTCTATGTCTAGAATGACTCGCGTGGATGCCAATGAACACGGGTGTTCACGGATATCCTGGAGTAAGGGGTGAGGGTACGTATTAGGAAGCTCTTTTGATCGAACACCTAATCCCGCCCGCCTCGATAGCGGCCTCTACTAATGATTAGGGAAGTTATTCGTACTTGATATATCGTCAGCTATATGCATGCAATGCAACATCCATTGTTTTGATCCTAACATGTGAGAATTTATACTAAGTCGGTTGACAATTAGTTAGCATACAATTGGGTCGAAGTAGGATTTAATGCTCATTTACATGTGAAAACATACAAGCAAAGAAAGAAATACAATAACTATGAATTACAATAATGAAAGTTACATTAATTACAACGGATTAGGCGATTTATGTCGAAAATACCTTTAAAACGGATAATTTGATAAAAAGGATAAAAGAAAGAAATAACGAACAAGTCAGAAGGTGATAATACGATTAATAGTTAGTTAATATGAACTAATTAAACTAGGTCAAGACAGAAACGGAGTTCAGGGACAGAACTCAGCCAGGAACAGGCGCAGCAGACGCTGCGTCTGTTCCTTGGCTCAGTTCTGGCTGTGAAGCCGTAATTGCAAGCCGTTAATGTCGATTGGTGATTTTAATGATTAATTAAATTATTTACTCGGATGAAAGTGATTAGTAGGTTATTTAACATATGAATGGGTCATGAAAGCAGTAAAACATGAATGAGACAGATGCAAACGGATTAATTACATGATGAAATAATGATAGGAGTGAAAGATATTAATGAGTCCTCTATTGAAATCAATTAACTAAGTTAGATACGATGGATTAATGACGAATATGCGATGAACATGCGAATAAACAGATTAAGACTATATCAAAGACGAATTCTTAAACCCAATATGAACAAATTGAATCTCTACAACCCGGAATTGAATTTAATGACGAAAACCCGCGAATATGAATTATAAGGGATTTAAGTCGGATTTATGACAATTAAAACATATTAAAGACGATGAATAATATACACATGTGATTTATATGTTATCATGATGAAGAATAGACAAACGAACAAGCAAAAGAAAGATTTTGAATACGAATTACAGAGGACAAACGAAGAAGAAAGGAAGCAGGAACTGCGGCAGCCTCACGAAGAGGCGCGGCAGAATCGCGCTCCTTCAAGAGGCGCATCGATTCTTTGCGTCCTTTCTCGACGGTTATCTACTGGAAATCCGCAAAAACAGGTTTTAACAAAGGGTTTTAGAAATCGGTTTTAATGGTATTTTCGAGGTAAACCTTACAATTGATGATGATACAATAATTAAAATACAATAAATAAATAAGGATTATACACCCTCAGACTTACATGTTGACGAAACGAGAAGGACTAAGATATCGATTAGTGATGCTCGACGCGAATGCAAAGAGAGTGCCCTCGTAAGAGGAAAACGATTAATTAATTAAGTTGATTATTGTGTAGTTGGTCAAATTGGTCGGTCATGCAACGGAGAGGCTGGTACTCGGAAAGATCCGAGCTTACGTGGTCGAAAGTTCAAACACGTAGGCGCCAATAAGTAAGAACAAAGTCTAGAATGCAAAGGGAGAAGAGAAGGGCGGACACTCGCGTGAGAAATATGAGGAACGAAGGCTCCTATTTATACTAATCACGCGACGGAATTATGGTAAGACTAGGATACGGAAGGAAAGATCCGGAAATAACCGACTTAGGTTAAAACACGGAAACTTGGACAAAAAGAAAACCCTGATAAAAGGCGCAGCAGGCACTGCGTCCCTTGGAAGAGGCGCAGCACTTGCTGCGTCCTTTCCCGGGTAGGTTCCTCTGCGCGTAGAAAACGCGTTTGACAGCCTGTCGTATTTTAGGCATAACTTTCTCTACAAGACTCGGATTAAGGTGATTTCGGTGGCGTTGGAAAGCTAAAAGAAAGATCTAGAACTTTCTGTGAAATAGGCCTGACCCAAAAAATTCATTATCGCCTCGTAAAACGGGCCTAAAGATCGGGTTGTCATTTTAACTAAATGAAATGCACATTTTGTAATGTAAACTTTTAGTTTAGCCTGATAAAGTGACATGGGACTCAAAATGAGATATAATCTCTACATTTTATGACATCCTAACCTTAGGTGGACAAGCACATTGCTTTGACTCGGGATTTGGCGGTTTTAGGAAATGAAGACGGTTTTTGACCCGGACTCTAAATGTACTCTAATTATTGCCAAAATGACCGTAATGACACCTAGATGACAATCATGAGGTAGACATTAATGTTTGAGCAATCACTTGACGATAAACTTACGAACTGTCACAAATCGTTCCGTGTACCAAACATGCGGCCCAATCATCACTGGGTGGTTTGCGAGAGGTGCAGAAATGAGGTGTCTACAATACCCACCACGTTGATTGTTGTCTTTCTTTTGGAATTTTTAACCTGGTGCTATATTGCCATTCCCTTGATTTTGTTGTCTTTGCTCATATTCTTTATTTGCATTGCACTTGAAAGCAGGATGGTCATACATTTCACATTACTAGCAATTCCCTGTCGTTGTCTTGCTTGATTTATCAGAATTTTTTGACTTGTTATATTGATCATAACTCCCCTTATTTGTACATGTATTCCTGTACTAAACAACATTAGCTTTAATAGTGTTAGTAACATTATTATTAGTCCTAGCACAAAAGCATCCTCTATCTTGATATGACCAATTAGATCCTGTAATTTCATATCCTTCTTTTATAGCTCAAATGTTTCTTATTGTTATCCCAACTAGGAGAGGAGAACTTCTCAATAAGAGTATAGCCTGCATATACTCGCACAACACCATCCTTTCACCAAGAATTTCAAAAACCATATTTTCATAATCATGAAAGTAATCCATAATTGGTTTAGCATCAACAATGTCAAATTTTAATCATCTTGCAACAGGATACTTCTTAGTATCAAAATCATCAGACCCGTAATTAGTTTATAAGGCATCCCAATTTCCTTAGCGGTCTTAGTTTTGAAATAGATTGCAAACAGATTATCAACACTATAGTGTAACACGACACCTCTAACGGTCTTATTGTCTTTTGCAGGTTTGTTATCAGGTTTAGTTTAGATGAACTAGACACTTCATCTAATTTTCCAGATTATTCTACCAATTCAAGTTAAATTCAGGTCATTATCAAGCAAAGTTATATTGATAAACATTGTTCATATTACGTAAAAATGAATGAATTGTTAAATACTTTGATAAAAATTATTCATATAACACCCCCATAAATTAAAAAGCCTTTCGCAAGGCCTTCCTAACCCATGGAGGTGCTACACATCCTGGTTTCCCAAGGTAGTAGTGTGAACAACTAAGAAGAAGCACTTTAGCATAGATAAGTTTATAGTTAAATGAGTTATTACATATTCGGGGATTAAATTACTATCCCAATTATACAAACCAACTAAAACAAAGTGGAGTCTAATTATCAAAGTAAAAAAACTAAGAAATAAAGAGTGATGGCATGCTAAGTGTGAAGGAAAATTAGATCTCATTACTTAACATATTCATATATGTTTTTGTTAATTTACTCATAAAATTAATGGTGATCTTATGCATGCAAACTTATAAACAAAATAAGGAAGAAACATTCATTCTTACATTGGAAATTCGGTTTATATGGGCACAAGAGAGATCACCTTCTCTCTTGTTCTTGAGCTTCCAAATATTAGATGAACAAGGTTCAAATTAGAACCTCTCCCAAAAGCATATACCCAAGATAACCCCTTAATAGATTAATATTATTAGATCTAGAATAATAATAATCTTACTAAAAATTGACCCAAAATATTTTTGTGCTCTTGAATTTTCGGCCAAGAGGAGAGGAATTTTGGAGTAATTTTATCTCTCTAAAATACATTTGTTTTTGATGTGTTGAATGAATAAATACACACACAAGTTTTCATGTAGTGTTGTAGTGGAAAAATTAAGCAAAAACTTTTGCTCTTTTTCTTATGGTAAAACCGAAAATGGGGAAGGGAGAAGACTCAATGCATGCTCTCCTTTTTCTTTCCAAGAGAAAGCTATGCATGCAAGGCTAGAGGTAGGCATTATAATTGTGTTTTCCACTTACAAATAATCAACACAATTTTATCCTAATACTCCCTCCATTTCGGTATACACACATAAAATGGATGAGTCCATTTTATTTGTGATTTTGTCAATATGTCACATGTGACACATTTCATGACACCTTATTTATAAAATGTATTTTTAACCATTAAAAATCAACATATTAACAAAATATGTCACTTATAAAATTAACATAGTAATTCACAATTACTTGTACCAAAATGGTTTACCAATTTATAAATCACAACATCTTGCATTTATATAATAAATTATTCATTCCGTTTCAATTGTTTAGTAAACAATAATTTCGTCTAAGTAACAAAACAATTCGATTACTTAGACCGTATCTTATTATAATCAAATATAATAAGACACGTAAATACTACTTCCAAAATCGTCCGTCAATTTTAGGTAATTTAATTAACTCGTATCGTCATACGATCAATTAAATAATCAATTAAGAGTGTTACCCTTTAGGTATCACCTAAGGGGATCAACTGATCACCACCGTCGCACGACAGTAATGTCAAACTCTAGTCAGCCAATCATTACCGATATGTGTGGACCAGTTGACTGTAAAATATTACATCCCCCATGTATTCTTAAAATGAGATTTAATAATGATATTTAAATCATGTGATCGCACTATTGTTGAGGACACATTTCCCAACAATCTCTCACTTGTCCTCGACAAGTGTGCGTCACCAATTCTCTTGTCCTATTACTATCTCCCACTCAATGCAAGGTGTCTTTCAGGTCGTACTTGCAAGTGATCATATCGAGAGTGGTTTCCTCGATCTGGAGAATAACTGATTGACCGGATTTATCTATCATAGATACCTTCCGAGCGTGGCCACGCATTTCCAGTTCATTGCTCCTCGAGTGGCCCTGAGATATTGTTTTAACCCTGACAAGGGGGTGGACAATTCCTATCGCACTTATTCCCTTCGACTAGCCACATCCATCATAACCCAAAATATGCCCATTTGACCCCATTTACGAAGGTCGTAGTAACACAAATCAAAGTTAATCTGAAACTGTGCCATCTTAGGCGAACAGTCTTTAGTCAAAAGAATCGACTCATTAGAGTACTATAGCAGCTCTCGCCACGACCAGGCTATATAAATTTCCAGAACTCTATAAGCGGTCATAAGGCCCGACAAAGTGTTCCTAACAGTCTGCCTATGTGATCGACTAGTCATCTCCCATGACTCTATGGCACTTGAACTTGCCATCAATCGCATCACACTCTAGTCACTTCGAGACGTCACCTCATACAAGCGACTATGGGCTAATACTATGTTAATCCGGGTTCATTTTAACGGGGTTCAACGTTGTCTCTACAACCCGTTTGGATGTAACAAAGTATAATAAAAGAGTTTTAAAGTAAAACTCGAACGACAAATGCGATTATCACATATGAATAGTCAATGCCTGATTACTATTTCACGTTCTATAATCTAATTTGATCTTGTACGTAGTTGTTCATTTCAATTCAATTGAAATGACATGACTCATCATGTTTAGCCTTTGAGAAGGCTTTGGTTAGTAGGTTTTATCAATTTCTTGTACCTTACTCAACCTTACTACATACTCGTTTTCCTTTGTAATGTATACATTTGCATTACAAAACTTTCTGAGTACGTGTCGAGATCCAATCAAGACATAGGCCCTCTAGCCTAAGAATAGCTCCCACTGTTTTCACAGTGTGCGGGACTCATCCTTCTTGCACATCTCATGATTGCAAGTGTACTCAATTTCCGTTATAAATATCTCTCATTGTTCTTTATTGCCTAGAACGATTCTAGAAAATCAACTTCTTAATTAACATTGCCACAATGGTATCTTAACCATCCTAATGTGTTTTGATTATGGTTTTGTCGGAAACCATGCGCAATCTCAATTGTTAATTGTCACTTGTGTAACACCCTTACACAAAATTGCATCATAAACACTTTGCATCATAGCCTTAATGCTTCTGCAAGCACTTAAGGGTAATCTTTATGGCTTACTTGGTAAAGATTTCTTAAATTCGATTTTGAAAAACAATTCATCATACTCAAAGTATATGAAATGTTACACATCATTACTTATTTAATTGATCCGGCAGCGGAAGCAAATGTAATCAATCAAATATGTTCAATTTAATTGAACTAGTCATGAATCTTATCAACGTAAGACTTCTTATTGACGCTAATATCATGTGGATTTATCTTCATAAATATGGATATTAAAGATGTATTATATTACTCCAAAAGTCTTAAATCATTCTCAATGATCAATATGTCATCCACATATCGGACTAAATAAAATTTCCGTAACTCCCACTAAACTCCATGTATAAACACAACTTCTTGACTTATCGAGAAAATTTTTATAACATGATCAAAACATTGATTCCAACTCATTGATGTCCTACTTAAGATTCTCTCTTAAGTTTCACATTATCTTAGGATTGCAAGAATCTACTAAACTCAAGACATGTATTGAATACATTCCTTCTTTTGAAGAAGTGGGTTTTAGATTCACATGCTGTATGTGTATCCTCATAATGAAACACAATCCCTAATAAGATCCAAATAGACTTAAGCATTTCAATTAGTGCAAAACCCTTTGCAACCAATATTGCTTTGAAATCTCTCTTTATTAGTGCAAAACCCTTTGTTTCGGATTTTCATGGCTCTAAGCCTTGTATTGAGTTGTGACTTAAACACTCTTATGTAATTCATATGTTCATTACTTTCTAGAAGTAATCAACTTGAATCAAACAATTTCTTTTGTAAGTTATAAGCTCTTTACTTTCTTAAAAGTAGCATGAATTCATCATTTTTAACAAGTGACGAATTTAACCTCCTAGGTTTTGAAGAACCAATGTCTTACACAAAACGTCTCATGTAGCCAAGAAAGACCAGTTTCTTGCGACATAACATTCTCTGTGGCATTCTTTGTGGCTCTTGAATAATTTCTCCCACTCTGTCTTCTAGAAATAAACTTGTATTTTAGAAAGACAGCTTCACGAGCCGCAAACCCGTCGTACTCGTGATAATTGAAAAGAGAAAAATGAGCATTTGTTTCTTGTGAAAACTTACAAATATGGTACCCTTACCATTTCATATCTCATATGATTCGATTTAGTGGGAAAAATTTAGACAAAAATGATAAAATCCCCAAAAGGATCAAGTAACTCAAAGTAACTTGATTGAAGTCCAAACCATATCGAATAGCGTTTGAATTCTTATCCAATCATACATTATCCCATAATGCGTGTTAAGAGAGATTAATTTGTGATACTATATCACAATTCATTTGGCTTATATCAAAGTCTTCACTTTGATAATCCCATCACGACTAAATCGTGATTCCTTGAACTCTTTGAAATTCTTCAAAGATTTCTCTATTTACCTTATTAAGTGAACATATTAGTGTCAACTTAAATCGTTGGTAAAAGATAATGATCAACCTATTTTGGATCGATGATTTTCAACCTCGATCTCCTTTTCAACCAAAAGGCACGCGACATCTTGCTTTGAATACAAGATACGCATATACCATTAACAATCTAATGGTTTCAAGAGTACTCGATAACTCTTTGCGTTCATCATTCCAAAATTTAAGGTTTAATCTTGGGTTACCAATTTGAGTCTTGCATCATCTTCATGATATATCATTCTAGTTTGGTTTAGAATATAATCACCTTGATAATGGGCTAGCCATACATCAAATCGTGGTGTATAGGGTCACAAAAGTGAAACCTCTTTTGTATCTTAACAAGTTTGTATTCTTATTTAGAGTTTATGTAGTTAATAGTCACAATTAAGTACAACTCCAAACCCAAAAACTAGATTTAGTACACAATGACTCTATCTCTCGACTTCATGGTTGCTAGTCATCATATTCTAATCATCCCATGTATCAAACATAATGATGAAAACCACCACCGGTTTCTAATATTGACGAAGTAGTACTAGCAAAAATTTTATGTTAATCAAATAAACATTTAAAGAAGAAGGTCCCATTAGATGTCCCACAACTAACTTGTTGATTCTTCAATAATTTGGGGTAGTTTCCTTTCTCGTGTCCAACATTTAAGACAATGGAAACTTTATCGGTCGGGATTGATAGGTTTAGTATCGCTATTCTCAACAACTTTACTTTTAACATTACCTTGTATCAATTCCATTATAATCTTTACTTCTTGAACCTCGTCCTCATCTTAACGGTTTAAGAGAATGCTCCCACTTATTTCAATGAGTCTTTGCTTTGAGAAGCAAAATTGAATTCATGAAGATCACTCTTCATTTGTTCGTTTTAGTCTTAAAACTTTCATTGAAGTGGTTGCGTTATTTTGGTCAATTACGAATTTTTGACAAAACTAATTACCAAAACAATTTATCGCTTCAAGGTACTTAATTCATTTAAGTATATGAAAAACAATCCATTGTAAGTAGATGTGTTAGTCTAGAGTCAAAAACCTGTTTGATAATGAATAACTTTAATCTATACTCTTTGCAAGAGATCCTTAACAATGGTTCATGTGAGGTTTTAGAAGCAAATTCATATTTGTCTTTAGTTACGATGTTTTAATGGAGATTTTGAAAAATCGAAATGATATCGTATATGAATTGTGGTAAAGAAATAGAACAATATGATAACGGAATAATGAAAACAAAAACATTTGTCGTTATAATAATACTTGTAAATAACAAGTAAAGCATTTACATAGTGACCTCTACCCAACTATGATAAATGATTCCAAGATCCAAATTCATATTAACTTGGGCACGGTATGGCCGATGAAACCCTTATCAATATAACTCGGTGGATTAACGTTTTAATCGATTCTACTTTTAGAACTCTTGATCGATAAAATTACTCTAATAATTATCTTTAGCCCAAAACACATCCGACAAGGGCACGGTATGGCCGATGAAACCCTTATCAAAAACTTTTGTTGAGTTCAATCCAAATTTCGAATAAATGTGTCCATGATCCAAATCCACATCAATTTAGGCACGGTATGGCCGATGAAACCCTCATCAATATGAACTCGGTGGATAGACATTTATCACCCACTTCCCCTACGTAACAAGGTTTGTACCCCGGTAGGGCCGAGTGCACTCCCTCAAGAAATAGGTTTTCATGGTTTCTACTATTTGGTAAGGCTATGTCTCAATTAATTGTTTTAGCGAGAGGTCATGTCAATTTATTATCTATCACGTTTTAAGTGAACTAAAGCGGTGAACTACGATAATTTTAATTTTCGTCCAAAAATGACATTTTAATCATAAAAATCACATTTTAATGCCAATATTATATAAAATGAACAATAAAATCCATAAATTAACCAAAATATCCTAAATACATTTTAGGATCAGAAACTTTAACATGCAAAATTAATTTCGTGATATATCATAATAACACAAATTTTATAAGTTTTATATGTTAATCTTTATAACTCGTAAAAACTTTTAACCGATTTGCATGCAAACAACCATGGCTCTTGATACCGATTGAAGGAAAAGTAGATCTCATTACTTAACATATTCATATATGTTTTTGTTAATTTACTCATAAAATTAATGGTGATCTTATGCATGCAAACTTATAAACAAAATAAGGAAGAAACATTCATTCTTACATTGGAAATTCGGTTTATATGGGCACAAGAGAGATCACCTTCTCTCTTGTTCTTGAGCTTCCAAATATTGGATGAACAAGGTTCAAATTAGAACCTCTCCCAAAAGCATATACCCAAGATAACCCCTTAATAGATTAATATTATTAGATCTAGAATAATAATAATCTTACTAAAAATTGACCCAAAATATTTTTGTACTCTTGAATTTTCGGCCAAGAGGAGAGGAATTTTGGAGTAATTTTATCTCTCTAAAATACATTTGTTTTTGATGTGTTGAATGAATAAATACACACACAAGTTTTCATGTAGTGTTGTAGTGGAAAAATTAAGCAAAAACTTTTGCTCTTTTTCTTATGGTAAAACCGAAAATGGGGAAGGGAGAAGACCCAATGCATGCTCTCCTTTTTCTTTCCAAGAGAAAGCTATGCATGCAAGGCTAGAGGTAGGCATTATAATTGTGTTTTCCACTTACAAATAATCAACACAATTTTATCCTAATACTCCCTCCATTTCGGTATACACACATAAAATGGATGAGTCCATTTTATTTGTGATTTTGTCAATATGTCACATGTGACACATTTCATGACATCTTATTTATAAAATGTATTTTTAACCATTAAAAATCAACATATTAACAAAATATGTCACTTATAAAATTAACATAGTAATTCACAATTACTTGTACCAAAATGGTTTACCAATTTATAAATCACAACATCTTGCATTTATATAATAAATTATTCATTCCGTTTCATTTGTTTCCGTAAACAATAATTCCGTCTAAGTAACAAAACAATTCGATTACTTAGACCGTATCTTATTATAATCAAATATAATAAGACACGTAAATATTACTTCCAAAATCGTCTGTCAATTTTAGGTAATTTAATTAACTCGTATCGTCATACGATCAATTAAATAATCAATTAAGAGTGTTACCCTTTAGGTATGACCTAAGGGGATCAACTGATCACCACCGTCGCACGACAGTAATGTCAAACTCTAGTCAGCCAATCATTACCGATATGTGTGGACCAGTTGACTGTAAAATATTACATCCCCCATGTATTCTTAAAATGAGATTTAATAATGATATTTAAATCATGTGATCGCACTATTGTTGAGGACACATTTCCCAACAAAGTGAGGACCGTTCCAAGCCTCCGACTCAACCGTATGCACAAGCTACTTGTCAATCCACTACTCCCCATATGATCGAAAATTTTATACGATTCACCAAAGATATTTGAAAACATTTAAGGTCAATATAAATAATACAAGTGCCTACGATATAACATGAGTATACAATATGAAATGCAAACATGAAATGCAAGTATGAGATATGATAAACACAACTGACCTCCAATCACCACTCCTCCAATACAAACCCGGTGACGGCATCGCAACACCGCCACCAACAGCCAGACCGTTGTCCGACACTAAGGACACGCCCACAAGCCACAATGTCGATCCCGAGCGCTAACCGGACCCTACCCAACTTCGTGACACCACACGAGTCCTTCTATACTCAAGTCATAAACGTGCACGGCCGTCTTGGAGTGGGAAGCTCCAAGAGGCGATCCAAACATAAGATGGTCTTCCGAACCGTCTTACGTCTCCTCAACAACCCAACACCAACACACCAACACACCAACACACCAACACACCAACACACCAACACACCAACAATAATCTCCTCCAACATCCATAAGTAACCAATGTAAACAATATATGCCAAATATGCCTTTCCACAAAATCATGAACCACAATATGACATGAGTGCACATATTCATCATTAAACAAACTTGTTAATAAACAATTCCTCCTTTTCATGTTATAATGCAATCTAAATGACAATGTGAAGTTAATACCACTTATTGATCAATTGATGTGACCATTATTTGAGCATATTTAGCCCCCGAATTAGCCTTGTTACCATGCTTTTTAGTCCATATTTAGGTCATTTATTGTCTTTAGTCCTTTGTTTTGCATATTCTTTGAGGTTTTGTTCCCTTGGTAGGAAAGGAGCGCAAACCTTGCATTTTCATGGTAAAATAGAGCTAAATTGATTGAATTCAATGACCAAGCATCAAAGAGAAGATAAGACTAGAAGGCCTTTGTACATATTATAGTAGATGGGAAATGATGAGGAAAGATCCTTGCATCTCCGACAAGATCCCCGAGGATTGTTGGAAGAAGAAGGAAGAAAAGAAGAAAAGAAGAAAAGAAGGAAGCTGACCAAGAATCCGAGCGGCTTGACCCTCGGGACGCTTGTCCAAGAAGGCCAGAATCCGAGCGTCCGTCCAAGCAATCCGCTTGTCCAACAACATGACAATCCGCTCGTTCCGCTGCCATGGACGCTCGGATTGTGTTACAGCAACTTCCGTTTTCTTCTTGTTCTATGAAGGATGCGCATATTTTGGAAAGACTAAAAAAAGGAGACCTAAGCATCTCTTTTGAGAGGAGCGATTCCTCAAGGACTTAATCGTAATTTAAGCCCTTAGTAAACCCTAATTTGTGTACCTAATCCCCACTATAAATACCCCAATAGTGTAATTAAATAATCATGTTCTTCTTATCAATCTCTAGTATAGTTTATATCATTCTAATCTCTTCATAATCTTGTAATCAACTTTTAATCAAGTCTTAATACAAATCTCATTTCCTTAATCTCTCTTTTGTTCATCTTTTATTTTGGGTAATTGAAGATTATTTGGGTTATTATTGGGAGACTGACAACCTTCCAATCAATCATCAAGTACTTCTATTATTCTTTTCATTATTATTGGAATCATTAGTAGGTATAATTCTCTTAATCCCTTTTTAGTTATTGTTAATTATCTTCATTTATTCATCATGTTTCACTTTGTTGGTATGACTGACAACCTTGCTAGAATGTTCAACATGATAATGAGTGAGTAGTTTCCTTAGCTAGGGTTAATGGGTAATTAGGGGAAACAAACATGGGGGATGATTCATGCTTAAATTAATATGTTTTCATAGTTTATTTGCTTGCTTGTTGTGATCTCAACTTATGCACATGTTATGTTTGATGAAATGCGAGCCTATGAATTTGCATTTTTTACCCATCACTTACCTTTTCAATGAGACTTGTAAGATATAAACCAACCCGAGTCTCATTAGACCATGCATATAGTTGAGTAGGGAGGATTAAGTCGACTTGTAGGTGTTGTACAATCTAATCGATTCGGCTCGGGGACCCAACCCTTCCTAGGATTGTAAGATATAAACCAACTCGATCCATCACAACAATAATTGCTTGCTTATAATTTGAGGATATGTTTGTATGATCAATTCCCATGAATCCCCTATGACCCCATGATACCCTAATGCCTTTTATCAATTGTTTACACCCCCTTTTTAATCATCTTGCTTGTTTACTTTCATTGATATTTAGTTTAGTGATCTTCTACTTGAAACCCCAAATTGTGACACCCCTAGACATCGCTACTTGCAATTGAAAATATTACTTCAATACCCGTCCCTTGGGATCCGACCTTTACTTACCTCTTTACTAATAGTAGAGTTGTTTGTGGAGATATAAATATTGTGGGTTGATTTTGTGGTGGGTTTTGTATTGGGTTGTCCTCTCCTTCTCTTGCAAAAGGGTTGGTAAACTCAATGTTATTTGGTTGAATGTCCACAATTTCTCCGATACCTCTTAAAGTACCTCCACCAAGTCTTCTATTGTTGGTTAAGGTCCTTTCAATTTCAAGATCAATGGGTAACAAGTTACCTTGTGATCTCCTAGACATACAAAATATCAAACAACTCGAAAACAATTAGAACAACCTTGAGAGATTGACTTCCCCAAGGTAAAGAAAGACACAACTAAAAACAATTACTGAAAATCAAATCATGTTAACACCGTCCCCGGCAACGGCGCCATTTTTTCGTTGTGGGTATTATACTCGTCGTCAAAATATACCTAACCAAAGCAATATTTATAACTTTAAAACTCTTCTTAGCAAAGAGGCAAGTAAAAGTCGGATCCCAAGGGACGGGTATTGATGTAAAATTTTCAATTGCAAATGGTTGTGTCTTAGGGTGTCACAATTTGGGTTGAGATAGGAGATCAACTAAACTAATCAACAATATAAAAGTAAAGTAATGAAAGCAAGTAAGGAGATGTAAACAATTGATTAAAAGCACTAGGGTGTCATGGGTTAACAGGGGATTCATGGGAGTTGATCATACAAACATGTTCTCAATTATATAGCAAGCACTTATTGTTGTGATGGGATAGAGTTGGTGTATAAGCTTTCAATCCCTAAGAAGGTTTGGGTCCCAGAACCGAATCAATTAGATTGTACAACACCTACAAGTCGACTTAATCCTTCCTATTCAACTATATGCATGGTCTAATGAGACTCGAGTTGGTGTAGAAGCTTACAAGTCTTATTGAAAAGATAGGTGATGGGTAAAAAAATGTAATGATTCATAGGCTCGCATTTCATCAAACATAACATGTGCATAAGTTTAAATCACAACAAGCAAGAAAATTAATTATGAAAACATATTAGATTAAGCATGAATCAATCCCCATGTTGGTTTTCCGTAATTCCCCATTAACCCTAGTTAAGGAAACTACTCACTCATTATCAAGTTCAACATGCTAACAAGGCTGTCAATCATACTAGCAAGACAAAACATGATGAATAAATAAAAGTGATTAACAATAATTAAATAAGATTAAGAGAGAATTATACCTATGAAGATGATTCCAAATAATAAAGCAAAGAATAATAGAAGTACTTGATGATTGATGGAAGGTTGTCAATCCTCCAAATAAACCCAAATAATCTTCTAATTACCTAAAATAAATGAAGAACAATAGAGAAATTAAGGAAACATTAATATTGAGAATTTGTATTAAAACTTGATTAAGAGTTGATTACAAGATTACTACTAGATTAAAGGATAATTACAACTTGATTAATAGAGTATGCTAATCTAAGTAGTACAAAGGGGTATTTATACTAATGATTAGGTACAAGGATTAGGGGTACTAAGGGCTTAAATGACTATTAAGTCCCTACGAAAAGTTGAGGAAATGCTCCTCTCGAAGGAAATGAGCATATCCCTCTTGCTAGTCCCTTGTCAATCTGCTCGTCCAGTGCTGAGGCACGGTTGGTACTGACTTGTGATCCGTGTGGATCACGGATGAGACACTCGGCTTGAGCTGTCATGGGACGCTCGTCCTGGGTACAAGACGCCCGGATGTTGGTGCTGGGAGATGCTCGGATTGTGGAAAATCCGCTCGGATCCTGGGACAAACAGCTTCTCTTCTTTTTGCTCCTTAACAATCCGCAAGTATCGTGTTGAGGATGCAAGGATCCTTTCATCATTTCCCATTTCACTTTATTATCTACATAGGTCTTCTAGTATTGTCTTCTCTTTGATGCTTGGTCATTAGATGCCATCAATTGAGCTCCATTTTGCCTCATGAATGCAAGGTTAGCGATCCTCTACTACAAAGGACACATATCCTCAAAGAATACACAAAATGGGAAACGAAAGATAAGAAATGACCCAAATAAGTGCTATAAAGCATAGGAACGAGATTAATTCGGGGACTAAATGTGCTAAAATATGAGTCACTTCACTGAGATTGAAGGGAAAAAGGAGGGGATTAATGCTAAAAGAAGGAATTATTGCTAATTTAAGACACACTCTCTCTACCTCACTAATCCACCTAATTAAAAACTAATTCACTATATATCAATTATTTTTCCATCCACTTCTCTCTCATCTCACAAATATCATTACTCTCATCTCTCTAAAAACTCAAATAATTCAAAACCCAAAAAAATAAATAAAAAATCTCACCCTATCTCACCATCACCGACAACCACCACTCTCACCATAACCACTTTCACTTACCGGCTCACCCACACCGTCACCACCCATCACACCCTACCGCCACCTCCCTTCACTCAACATCACCAACACCACTCCACGGAACCACCATCGACTCCTTCACCACCGCACCTGCACTACTGCCGCCGCCACCAACTCGCAGCCCCGCCACCACCACCATCACCAACAAAAAAAACCCCGCAACCCCCCCTTTCCCGATCCACAACAACCACCCTACGACAACCACCACTGCCTCACATCACCCCACGACACACAACCCACGACACCTTCTCACGGAACCGCACCAACAACCTTCTCACGCAACCGCACCAACAACCTTCTCACGCAACCGCACCAACAACCAAAAACAAGACCTACGACGCCACTATTACCAACGACAACCACCACAAACACTCCCCACCACTCCCTCTCGTCCATCCCGGCCACCACCGACCCCCACCATCTCCCTCCCCTTCTTATATTTCCAGATCTGAGGTCATTTTTGGTGCGGTTGGTTTTGCCCTATTTTTGGTGTGGATTCTTTTTTTGTCCTCCTTTTTTCAGATTTAAACGTTTTTTTAGATCTCGTCTTTTAAAAATTTGTCTTCTTTTATATTGTGAGATACTTTTATTTTATTCTTATTAAATCTTCAAAATAGATACACTCGAAAAGCGTTTTTTAAATTATTAGATCTCAAAAATAAAGTATTTGTCGTTTTGGGTCGGTTTTGAAAATATTTGTCAAAATGGTGTCCACGTTGGTTCGGGTTTTCAAAACCTGAAACACGGAACAAACACGCTATTACTAATGGCGTGTTTATAGTAAGTAGGAAAAAAAACTTCTATAAAATGGACTAAAGGAAATACGTCATTGGTAATGGCGGGTTTCCGGGAGGAAACAAGCCACTCTCAATGGCGTGTCTATGTAGATTTTTTTTCTTTTTTAAGTTCATGGGAATCTGTCTGTTGGAAAAAACTGTAAAGACACGCCAATGCTAATGGTGTGTTTCCTTCATAAAACGCGCCATTGGTAATGACATGTTTTTTTTCCGTATTTTAGATTTGGAAAACCCGAGCCTATGTGGACACCATTTTGACAAATATTTTCAAAACTGACCCAAAACGATAAATATTTTATTTTTAACCATTATTTTAAAAAATCGTTCATAAAATAGATACTTTGTCTTTTTAAGATCTATTTTTATTTTTTTAGATCTACTTTTACACTCGTATTTCTATAGATCTACTTTTACACTCGTATTTTTTTAGATCTACTTTTACACTCGTATTTCTTTAAAATTACACTTGTATTTCCTCAAATTTAAACTCGTATTTCCTTAAAGTTACACTAGTTATATGTTTTTTCAAATCTCGTCTTGTTAATATTCGTTGGTGTTATTGTTCCAGATTTACCCTCGTATTTTTTTACATTTACACTCATATTTCTTTACAGTTACACTCTTATTCCTGTAAAGTTACACTCTTATTTATTTAAAATTACACTCATTTTCCAGATTTACACTTGTATTATATTAAAGTACTATTCATTTTCAGATTTACACTTACACTCATATTTTATTAAATTTACACTCATATTTCTTTAAATTTACACTCGTATTTCTTTACAGTTACACTTATATTGCTTTACAGTTACACTCGTATTTCCTTACAGTTATACTCGTCAAATATCTCATTTTTATTTTTATTTTTTTAAGATCTACTATAGATCTTTTTGTGGGTATGAGTTGGTAGTGGAGGACGAAGGTGATGGTGTTTGTTGGTGGTCGGACTAAAGTTTACACTCGTAAACCTTTAAATTTACACTCGCAGACCTTCAAATTTACACTTAAAATACTACATTTACACTCGTAAAACATTAAATTTACACTCGTAACATGTTAAGATTATATAAATTCAAATTTCTATATAGAAATTTGCCTAAAAAAATCAAATTTACACTCGTAAAACATCAAAGTTACACTCGTAAAATGTTAAAATTATATAAATTCAAAACTTCCGTCATAAAAAAATAAAAAACGACACTCATAAAATATTACATTTACACTCGTAAAACATCAAAGTTACGCTCGTAAAATGTTAAAATTATATAAATTCAAATTTTCCGTCACAAAAAATTCAAAATTACATTCTTAAAATATTACGTTTACACTCGTAAAACATCAAAGTTACAATCGTAAAATGTTATATTTATATAAATTCAAATTTTCTGTCATAAAAAAAAAAAATCACTAAAACAATTTCAAAGTTACACTCGTAAAATGTTATAGTTACACTTGTAAAATTTTTTGCATACAAAACCGCCTTAAAAAATCAAAGTTACACTCATAAAACTCATACAACATTACATTTACACTCATAAAATCTGAAACTCAAAACTGATTAATTAGGGGCTAGAGAGAGAATAAAATTTAATTAGTGTATAGAAATTTGATTAGTGATAATTTTTTTTCAATCTCAACCATCCATCAATCACAATCCAACCATCCACATTTTTTTCCTTTTCTTTTTAATAGTCCTTAATCAATTTCCTCTCCATCCAACTCAACCATCCATTGAGTCCATCCAATGGCCCTTAGAGGGACTTAGGGACTCAATGGAAGAGGTGGCCTCATTAGAACTCCTCCTCCCCCCCTCTCTCTCTCTCTCTCTCTCTCTCTCTCCCTCGTATATATATATATATATATATATATATATATATATATATATATATATATATATATATATATATATATATATAGGCATGATCTCGTGAGTTTGGTTTTTACGGTGAGTTATGAGTTTGAAAAATCTCAGCCATTAGATCAAAAGAAACCAAGGGCAGAGATTAGATCTCATTAGTTGTACTTTTTTTATTATTACTACGATCACTTCACTCTCTACTCTCTATGGCTCTATCTAATCAAATCCCATAAACCCTAAAATTTCCCCCAAAATTTCCCCAATTTTTTCAATCGATTTCCCCAATTTTTTGCTTCGTAATCTGGTACTGCCGCTGTCGGTGGGCTTATCGAAGTTCATGTCGCCACTTGACTTAAAAGGCAAGAACAGCTGTTACAGGCTCATGATGAGTTGGCTACTAATTCAAAATCAATGTTGGAAGCTCAGAAAGCGTTTGAGTCGAAACAAGCAAACATGTTCAGTGCAATAGATAAACTATTTGCATTTCACAAAGCGATGTTGCTGGAGTCGAGGCTTATCAAAGCGTCCATCGTATACTCCCTCCTAATATTTTTTATGTTCATGTTTACAAGCACAAAGCAGACCTACTCAGTAAGATGCATGCTTTATATAGGTATGGATTTACACCGTCTTATCCTAGCTGGCCTTATTCAGATTTTCGGATGAATATTCTGTTTTAACAGTTATAAGTTAATAATAATAATTGTAGGTTTGTGCATTGCATTTGCGATAGAGTGGGATTTTGCAGTTGACAAGTACTGAAGTTGAACAGAAAACTTGGGTGAGATCGATAGTGAAGTTGCTTCTTTGTAGTTATGTTGTTATTCAACTATTATACTCTTTTATAACATACAGGGATTAAACCACTCTACTTTTTTAATCGTTGGATGTTTAACTTACGGATCCGAGTATATACATTTTGCTTATCAATGCTCTTGTGTGTAAAGTCAAAGGTCTTACGGGTATATCAAATCAAAGTGACACCGGAATAACATGACAATAACACTAGAATAACAATACCACCAGAATAACAGCACAATAACACATAAAAAAAGAGTAAAAAAATCAAAAGTAGTAAAAAAATCAAAGTGACACATGAATAACATCACAGGAACACCAGAATAACGATACCATCAGAATAACAGCACAATAAGACGTGGTAAAAAAAGAGTAAAAAAACAAAAGTAGTAAAAAAAAATCAAAGTGACACCGGAATAACATCACAATAACACCAGAATAACAATACCTCCAGAATAACAGTACAATAACATGCGGTAAAAAAAAAGAGTAAAAAATCAAAGTAGTAAAAAAAAATCAATGTAGGAAAAAATCAAAGTGACACCGGAATAACATCACAATAACAACAGAATAACAGCAGAATAACAGCACAATAACACGTGGTACAAAAAAGGAAAAAAAAATCAAAGTCGTAAAAAATCAAAGTAACAGCAGAATAACATCACAATAACAGCGGAATAACAATAACAGCACAATAACATGTGGTAAAAAAATAGAGAAAAAATCAAAGTCGAAAAAAATCAAAGTAAAAAAAAAAAAGCACAATAACAGCATAATAACACGAGGTAAAAAAAATAAGTGTAAAAAAAAATTCAAGTAAAAAATAATATAGTACAAAAAAGAAAAAGAAAAAAAGGTAACATAATGAGAAAATTAGAGAAAAACATAAGAGAAAAAAAAATCAAAGTTGTAAAAAAAAAGCATAATAACATGAGGTAAAAAAAAGGAGATAAAAAATATTAAAGTAAAAAAAAAAGAGTTGCACTAGGAAAAAGAGAAAATAAGTAAATGACACTGATTTTATATGATAGGTAAGATTAGATCTTGGCCATTCATCTCTAATATAATCTAGTGGCTGAGATTTCCAAGAACAAACTCACAACTCACCATAAGAAACAAAACTTACAAGAACCTAACTCACAGTAAGATTATATATATATATATATATATATATATATATATATATATATATATATATATATATATATATATATATATATATATATATATATATATATATATATATATATATAAAAAGAGAGAGAGAGAGAGAGAGAGAGAGAGGGGTTCAGGTAAGTCCTTCATTTTGGTTGAGTCCTTAAGTCCTATTCTCAGCCACATATTTTCTGAGTGTAACTCTACTGCATTATGAGTGTAACTTTATTCATTTAATGACTTTTTAGTGTAACTTTAACTTTTAGAGTGTAACTTTAACTTTTTCAACACATTTTATTCACAAAAATTTAAATTTATGTTATAAAACTGAAATTTTAAATAAATAAATTTGAATTTATATAATTTTAGGAATGTAACTATACTGCCTACAAGTGTAACTTTAGTCGTTTTGAGTGTAACTTTAGTCGTAGGATGGTTTCTATGCATAAATTTGAATTTGTATACTTTTATTTGTGTAACTTTACCCCTTTTAAGTGTAACTTTAGTCGTTGGAGTCGTAACTTTAGTTATATGATGGTTTGTAGGTAGAAACTTGAATTAATATACATTATTATTGTAACTTTAGTCCTTTCAAGTGTAACTTTTGTCCTTCAAGAATGTAACTTTAGCATGGGGTGGAAGTTTAATCAATATAGGTGTAATTTTATCGTGTTACGATTGTAACTCCAGTCCATATAAGCGTAACTTAAGACATTTAGCGTTGTAACTTTAATGAATAACGACCACTACCACCCAACCCGTCATGAAACCACCTGTGACCGCCACCACCTACCGTAAATTAAAAAAAAAAACAAAACAGATCCACCACCCCGTAACACCACCACCAACCCTATGACCCTTGACTTCCACCACCACATCCGGAAAAAAAAAACACCACCACTCATTTCTGAAAAAAAAAAGAGAGAGGGCGGCAGAACCACCACTCCCACCGCATCAGCCGCACAAATGAACAACCGCCACAACCACCAACTTCTTTCTCAGATCTGAAAAAAAAGGAGAAAGATAGAGGCGGCACGATGGAGGAAGAGTGGAGATGTTGGGTGATGCCGAGGGAGGAGGAAGAGGAGAGGAGGAAGAGGAGAGGAGGGAGGCGGCGTGACGGAGGAGGCGGCAGGGCAGGGATGTCGTGGCAGGGGGCGGTGGGCTCGTTGTAGGCAGGAGGCGGTGGGGGTCGTGGCAGGCAGGAGGCGACGGTGGAGGAGAGGATATGAGGGAGTTAGAGAGAGGAGGAAGTGAGGCGGTGGGGTTGTGGCAGGGAGGCGGCGGTGGTTGCTAGGGGAGGAGGGATTTAGGGTTTGTAGAGAGGTGAGGGTTTAGAGAGAGAGGATGAGTGAGAAGGAGGGAGGCAGAAAATGTGGAAAAAAGTTGGGGTTTTTTGTATTTATAGGTTTAATATAGTCCACATATTTTGTTATAATCTCAGCCATTCATTCACTTTCTTAGATCTAATATCAGCCCTTCATCTTTCTCATCCAAAGGTTTAGATGAGGACTTATGGACTCAACCAAAATAGGTGGACTTACATGATCCTTTCTCTCTCTCTCTCTCTCTCTATATATATATATATATATATATATATATATATATATATTCTCACTAATCAATTTCAAAATAAGGACTACCAAAAAGAAAAGGAAAAAGATGTGGATGGTTCGATTGAAATGGATGGCTGAGATTAAAGGAAACAAAAAAATATTCTCACTAATCAATTTCTATCATATAATTAATTATTTCTTTACTCTCTAATCACTAATTTAATCACTTTTGAGTTTGAGTGATTAATGAGTGTAAATGTGATATTGTAGAAGTTTATGAGTGTAACTGTAAGTTACATGAGTGTATATGTGATCTTTTAAGGCGGTTTTTTGTAACTCGGATATTGTAGGAGTTTTATGAGTGTAAATGTAAGTTGTAGGAGTGTAAATGTGATTTTTTTAAGGCAGTTTTTGTATATAAAATTTTTGGATTTATACAAATTTAAAATTTTACAAGAGTAATTCTAACATTTTACGAGTGTAACTTTGAAGTTTTTCGAGTGTAATTTTGATTTTTTTGTGACGGAAATTTTAAATTTATATAATTTTAACATTTTACAAGGGTAACTTTGATGTTTTATGAGTGTAATTTTGATTTTTTTTATGATAAAAAATTTGAATATATAATTTTAACATTTTACGAGTGTAACTTTGGTAATTTACGAGTGTAAATGTTATATTTTAAGAGTGTAAATTTGATTTTTTAGGCAAATTTGTATATAAAAATTGGAATTTATATAATCTTAACATGCTACGAGTGTAAATTTGATGCTTTACGAGTGTAAATGTAGTATTTTAAGTGTAAATTTGAAGGTCTACGAGTGTAAATTTAACGTTTTACAAGTGTAACTTTGGTCCTTTACGAGTGTAACTTTGGTGCTTTATGAGTGTAACTGTAGTCCAACAACCGACAAACACCGCCACCGTCCGACACAGCACCGTCCTCCACCACCAACCCACCCTCATAAAAAGGGTAGACCTTTTTAAAAAAAACCTGAAAAATAAAGCAAAAAAACTAGATCTGAAACCAAAAAAATAGAATACAAGTGTAACTCTGAGAAAATACGAGTGTAACTCTGATGAAATACGAGTGTAAATCTTAAAAAAATATATATAACAAGACACCCACAACAAGCCAAAACACCATCTTTTTATGTTATTATAACACCACTTATTCAAAAAAGAAAAAAAAGACACACGGTCATCAGCGAACAATATAAGAACTGAAAAAAAATTTAAAACAACGACAAAAACACCATCAGTCAACAATATAAGAAATATGAAAAAAAAAATTAAAATGAAAAAAATTCAAAATAACGACAACAACATCATACAATCAGCCAACAATAACACCAACCATCACCATCCTCTATTTTTTTAAAACCAGATCTAATGTCCGGTGGATGGCGGCGCAAATGTGATGTGTGGTCGTGTTGTTGTCGTGGAGTTGTTGAGGTGGTGTTGTTATTGTTGTTGTCAAGGTTTCTCCCCTCTTTTTTCAGATCTGGAGTGCGGTGGTGGGGAAGTTGTAGTGCGGTCGTGTGGCGGTGTGATGGGCTGTTGTCGGTGGTGGGGGTTCGTGGTGAAATGGGTGTCGGTGTTTCTGTAATACTACGGTTTTCGAAGTCTGTTACTCGGCCGAATATGGCTTACTCGGCCGAGTAATGCGTCGTGTGTTTCTGGTCAGACTACTGTCCAGGAATACTCGACCGAGTAGGGGATACTCGGCCGAGTATACTCTATACTCGACCAAGCATCCGGTCTGACAGAAATTATTTTCCGCGGTTTGATTAGAGACGGTTAGAGTTATAAATTAAGATTACTATTTCAATTTTTACGTTTTACAAAACCAAAAACATCTACGTAACTCTAATCTAAACTAATCTCTCCCAAGATCGTTGATTGTTCGTGAGTCCTTGTTCATTTCTTTCTTGCGTCGATTCCATTGGTAAGTCTCTAGCACTTTGTAATCATATAATAGGTTGTCTTTTAGGGTTTTGCCCTAATTATTGATTTGGGTTAATTTGGGGGAATGGTTTATACTGATGTTATGTGATTATTGTATGTAGGTGACAGTGTCATGGAGTATCGCTATTGATTGCTTGTGTGTGATTGGATTGAGAAAAGGTAGGGTTTCCCTACTCGGTTTACTGTTTAATTGATTTGAGATTATGTAGTAATTGTTGTATGATTGATATTGTGATTATCTGTTATTGTTGGATTGGAGTTTGGTTTTGGTGATGATGGTTGTTGGTGATGTTCGCGAGGCACGTCCTCGGGTGAGTGGAGTCACTTGCGGGAGTGGCTTCATGCCCTAGTTTCGCCCTCTGTGGAACCCGCTACAGGAGAGGATGTGTACATTAATGAACATGGTTATCGCTCGTTGATGAGCGAGGATTTGGTGGGTACGGTTACGGTCCCCCACTGGCAGGTCTACACACTTTAGTGTGTAGTCAGTTACATGATATGATTGGGAGTTGGAGGTGGATGATGATCAACTGTTTATCTTAACGTGCTTGTCTTATTTTGATTATGTAGTAAATCGACGGCCCCATTGTTGTTTTGTAAAATCTGTGGTGATCCATTCGGGGATGGTGAGCAGATTGTGACAAGTGATGATGATTATTAGCTTTGGGGACGAGGATGGGGAGTCATCACTCGAGTCCAGCTTCTGCTGTCATGAGACTTACTTTCATAGTTTCAGGTTTTCAGTTCTAGGAAACAATATTTTGGTTTTGGAATTTGGAACATGTAAACATTAATGCTTTATACTTTTATAATTGTTGTTTTGGAATGGTAACTTTGATATACTAGCTTCTGGAAACCGAGATGGTGACGGTCTCTCATGATAGCGTGGTCCTGGTAAGGCACCTTGGTATGTGGGTGGTGTGAATGTCGTTATTGCTTGTTAAAGCTTTCAACCAAAACAATATTTATATCTCTAGAAATTACTCTTAGTAGAGTGATATGCAAGGTCGGATTCCAAGGGATGGGTATCGATTTAGGATTCAATTACAGGTAGTTATGTCTTTAAGATGTCACAAATTTGGGTTGAGATGAGATGCAATCTAGACTAATCAACAAGACTAATGTAAATTAACGAAAACAAAGTAAAGCAATAAAAGGGGGTTTGTAAACAATTGATTAAGGGCACTAGAGTATCATGGGTACATAAGGAAATCATGGAAATATATCATACAAACATGTTCTCAAATAGATGCAAGCAACTTATTGCTATGATGGAATCGAGTTAGTGTATATCTTACAATTCCTAGAAAAATTTAGGTCCCGGAACCGAGTCGATCAAGACTTTACAACACCTACAAGTGGACTTAGTCTCTTCCTGTTCAACTCTATGCATGGTCTAACAAGACTTGAGTTGACTTATATATTACAAGCCTCATTGAAAAGATAAGAGAATCTTGCTAGGATTGTCCATCGAGCATTTCATCAAGCATAACATGTGCATAATTTGAAATCACAACAAGCAAGCATTTAATTATGAAAGCATATTAAATTAAGCATAGATCTAATCCCATGATTGATTCACCTAATTCCCCATTAACCCTAGCTAAGAGACTACTCACTTATGATCAAGTTTAACATGCTAATAAGGATGTCAATCATATTAACAAAGCAAAACATGATGAATAAGTAATGTAATAACAATTATTAAGGTAAAAGAGATTATACCAACTTGAGATGACCCAAATAATTAAGCAAAGAATAATAGAAGGTAACTTGATGATTGATGGAGAGTTGTCAATCCTCCAATAAATCTCAAATAATCTTCTAATTACCCAACTAAAACTAAGAACAATTGAGAAATTAAGGAAATATTAAGATGTAATTAATATTAAAATATGTATTACAACTTGGATTAAGACTAAATTAAGAGATTAGATTGAGTTTAGGACTTAATTCTTAGATCATGATCATCTAGGTAGTACAATAGGGTATTTATACTAAAATTAAGTACAAGGATTAGGGTTAGTAAGGGCGTAAATGTCGATTAAGACCCTAAGAGAAGCTTGAGGATTTGCAAGTCTCGTAGCGACACGCGCGAGCCGAGTAGCAACTCCTGAGGAACACGCGTGTCCTGGCCTGAAGTATGCTCGGGTCTGTAAGGATATCCGCTCGAGGTGAGCCTGGGACGCCCGGATCCTGGGCTTGGATGCTCGTCCTGAGCTCGGGACGCCCGGATCCTGGGACAGGGTTCCTCCGCTTATTCTTGACTGCCTAACAATCCGTGGGAACTGTCTTAGGGTCTTGGGGATCTTCATCATTGCCCAATTCTCTTGATTTAGTTGCTTAGACCTTTAATATTGGTCTCCTCTTCGATGCTTGGTCATTAGATGCGATCCAATTAGGTCCATTTCGCTCCATAAATGCAAGGCTATAATCCTCTCCTACCAAGGACACAAAACCTCAAAGAATATGCAAAATGGGGAACTAAAGATAAGAACTGACCCAAATAGTCGCTAGAAAACATGGGAACGAGGTTAATTCGGGGACTAAATGTGCACAAATATGAGTCATATCAAACATCCCCAAACCGAACCTTTGCTCGTCCCGAGTATATAGGTGACTAGCCTACTAATATAGCCGATGTGAGACAATTAGGGGGTCTCACTCCGCCACTTCAACTCACAACAAGACATCCATGAGGTAAGATGCCTTTTTTGAAGGCAAGGTGAGGCTTGCCAAAATGGCGATACATCCAAGAATTAAGCACACAAAACAAGTAATGGATGCATCTACAAAAAGGAATAGCCACTTTACTCATCTAAGCGGCGGATATTATCTAAGAAGGAAACAATTTAAGGGTACACACTTCATTATAGATATGGTTTCTTCAAGTTACTAAGCTTAGGAGGATACCAACAAATCACCTCCAAGTTGTGTCAAGCTAGGGTACCTTTGTCCACAATCGCTAAATGCTTTCGTCAAGAGTAGACTCCCCTCGGTGTTAGAAACACCGTAGGATTTGCGGGAATTCCTCTTCTTGCCTAGACAAGAAGAAGGGTCGTCCGCTCTCCACCATGCACAAAAGTGGAATCAATGGACAAAAGGGATCAATATGATTTTGAGTTTCATAATGGTAGTTTGCTCTTGATTTGTTATTCCCCCTAAATTATTGTGGAATTTTGACATTTTGAGAATAATTTCTTGCCATTTCTTTGATGTTTCGCATTTTGATACTTGGCAAAATTTTCAATTTTTGCATTCATTTGAACATTTTCAAAGTCACCTTAATTTGTAATGAGGGTGCTTTTATTGAAGTATAAGAATTCTTATTTTTGTATGTACTCCTCTTTTCTTTGATGCAATTTGTACAAACTTCTTGATTTTCATTTTGATGGTTGAACTCAAATTGAGAATTTCGTGCCCATTCCCTCTTTGTGTGAAAGATATGATAGAAGTGGAAGATGGTTGCATGGTTTCAAGGGTCACCTTGGAATAAACGGTAGCCAAGGAGTTTTCACACCACAAGGTACTCTTAACTAGGCCTTAATCCACGAGTCAAAGGATACTAGCATGACACATCCTAGGGTGTTTTGAAGATATTCTAATAAGCAAAGTCTCAAGAAGAAAAATTATCTACAAGGGCCTTATATACACTTATCAAGCTTCCCAAATAGATGTTTTCACAAAATTTTCCTAGAATGCAACTACATGCCATGATGCAACTAGCATATATACAAGCTAATGCAAATTATTCTATCAACTAGTATGCCATATAATCTAAATGCACACTCTTAACAACACATTGGTTTGTATCACATCAAATAAAATAAAAACACAAATATTGACCATTGAGGACAATGCCCATACTAGTGTAGGGAAGGGAAATTCTAACCTAGCATTCAAAAAAAATGATAAAAATTGAAAAATTCTCAAAAATCCAAAAATCATGTTCATTCCTTTGTAGTGTGCAATGCAAGCTTTATGAAAATGCATGATTTCTAAACTAGTATGCAAACTATATGAAATACATAACAAGTGATAAAATCTAATCTATCCTATATGATGCATGCTTTTGTTGGAGAGCCAATGTGAACTAACTCGTATTCCTTGTGACTGACCTTTCCCAAACCAAACCAAACACTATTTCTAGTGTAAAAAGAGGGGGAGTTCATGCACAAGGCAAGAATGCAATGCATGAATTCTAATTTGTCATTTTGGATTTTGCAAATGGGAACAAAATATTTATCATCTCCTTGGTGTGGCTAAGGTGGAAAATAGTCCTTAAATTTTACAAGGACACCGATAGAACCGAAACAATTAATGATAAACTAAATTAGAAAAGAAAGTGAAATTGTTGACATGAAAAAGTGAGAGGGAATTGAAGAGCTTTACCTAAGCCATGGTGGGTGCCTCTTTCCCGCTCCACCAAGCCAATGAACATCTTCACTAGTTGTCATCCTCTTATCCAAGATCGTCATCCCAATATGTTCTTGATTCATCACTTTCGTAAAATTCCATAAATTCATTACCATCACTATTGACCTCCACCATGTTGCCACCACTTGACCCCGCTCCTTCCCCATCTCCATTGCCATGCGCTCCACCATTTGCATGCTCCGAATTTGGAAATAGAATTTCTATTTGAGCCCAAGAGGGAAGCATTCCCTCTTCGTTAATGTGCCCTTGATGAGCCATCTGGTGTAATTGAGGATAAAGATCATAATAGTTGTCCACTCTATCTTCATATTATTGGCGGTGCAAAGCTTGGAGTAGACCCGTTGCAAAATCATCTCGAGCAAGGATGGATGGGTTATGATGATTGTAGGGTTGGTATGGAAAGGGGTATGGTGGGATAACAATCTTTTCTTAACCATTTATTTGGGGCTCATGTTGTTGTTGTTGAGTGGGAGGTAGGGCTTGGTTTGCTTGCCTTGAATTAGTGGGTACAAGGTAGGATGACACTCGGGAAAGGGGACCCCTTCTAGGTGAAACTCTTGATAGACCTTCCATTGGAAGAGAAACAAGGGTGCTTCCCTTGGTCAACCACTTGATTCTTCGTTCATAGCCCTCATATGCAATCCAATGGTGATGTTGGAAGAGTAGCATTTCATTGATCTTAGTAGAACCCAGAAAAGGTACATACATGTTGTTGTTGTTGTTGTTGTTGTTGTTGTTGTTGTTGTTGTTGTTGTTGTTGTTGTTGTTGTTGTTGTTGTTGTTGTTGTTGTTGTTGTTGTTGTTGTTGTTGTTGTTGTTGTTGTTGTTGTTGTTGTTGTTGTTGTTGTTGTTGTTGTTGTTGTTGTTGTTGTTGTTGTTGTTGTTGTTGTTGTTGTTGTTGTTGAAATTTGGGTTAAAAAACTTGGCAAGTCTAGTCACTAACCCGCCATTGACAATGTGAATCATTCCACTATCATCTCTATTTTGAAATCGCGCCCACCTTTCAAGGAGTACCAATGGGGCATTGAAATGATAACTACTCTTTACTTGTATCTTCAAGTAGGATTCCATGAAGGTGAGGTCAAGCTCGTTTACAGTTGAAGGGCCGCGGCGAGCAAGTAGAGTGCTTGCTATAAACCGATAAGTAAGTCGGATGATAGGATTTTGTATAAAAGAGCCGAACAATATTTGATTTTGGACAAATCACGACCCGTCAATGCTCGATAAAGCAGTGCTACACTATAGTTCTGGGGCTTTAAGAAACGAGTAGGAGATACATCAAGTCCGAATACATCCGCAAATTCTACAAGGGTCATCATTATTGTTGTGTTCTCAAGTCGGGATTCAACACAAATCGTCTTGTTTAAGGTGGACATTTTCAGGAAACTTAGAAATTCAAGAACTATTGGTCGATACGTAAGCTCATGCATGTGGAACAATGTCGAAAGACCAAAAAGTTCAAAAAGTGCCTCGGTTTGGTGGTATATCCCGAATTTTCTTAATGTCTCATGGCAAACAAATTTTTTTGGAAGAATATTTTACCTAAGAGATGATGGAAGACGATTCTCTGAGCATCATTAACAAACTAGATGTTTGAGAACTCATTTAACCTTGAAAGATCGATGATTTCTTCGTTTTCCCTTTTCAATGTGTTGAGATGAGAGGTTGAAGAGCTCCCTATGACCCCTGTTCTTTTATTTTCTCTTGGTAAGGATCCCCTTGTCCTCATCTTGAATGTAGATCAAGAGTTTTGCTTGTCTAAGATGGAAGATTAATCTTTATATTGTAGATCCTTTTGAAACCCTAGATTTTGGGTATTTTTATTTGAAGATGCAATTGGGTGTTTTGAGTGTTTAGGAGAGAATTCTTTCTTTTATTGAGAAGAAAAGGATGACGTGTCTTAATGTGTGTGGTACTGTGGTGGAAAGAAAGTTTTGTTGTCGAAAATAAAAGAGTGGCACAGGAGGGAGATGCGCAGATAGGAGTCGGGACGAGCGTTTCCCTTTCTATAGAAAAATTATACGAGCAGGTAGGGACGTGCGGATTGGAGTCAGCTCGCCCGTCTTATATCTTTAGACGCCCGTCCCATATATCAGGATGCCCGGATTTTGTAACAGCGAGAAAGTCTCCATCTGAAGGGATAGCGGGGACGTGAGTCCTTTTGTTAGTCCGCACATATTCTTCTTCAGGGATTTTTTTTGTAAAGCAGTCAGAGACGCGCAGATTGCTATCACTATGCCCGTATTAACACCTGGTACGCCCGTCCCAGCAATAGGCCGCTCGGATTGTGGAACATTGCAGAATTATTGATCCAGTTTCTTCTCAGCTCCCACGAGCCGAGCCTAGCCCGTGGGGATCCTCCTTTTTTCTCTTCTTTTTCCTTCTTTCACGAATTGGCAAAGGTGCTTTCCCACACTTGAATCATCATATCCTTCACCTGTCATACAAGATTAGTAGCACTCCCTCACCAACTCTCATGCCAAAATCATGCTATAAGGAAGTAAAGTACAAATGCAATGAATATAAAATACAAGTAAGAAGAGTTAGTATATTTACAAGTGGTGGTTTAGGGAGGACTCAACCAAACTCTCTTTCATTTGATGGTTTTGTCATGGCGGGAGAGATTCGAGGCGGATGACCTCGACTTCTCCTATGTATGCTCCTTCATAGTAAGGTTTTAACCTTTGACCGTTGACCTTGAATTTGTTTCCATCCTCCGACTTTATCTCAAAGTCTCCATACTTTCCCACTTCGGTGATCACAAAGGGACCCGTCCATCTCGAATTTAGCTTCCCAGGAAAAAGTCGATATCGGGAGTTGAATAGAAGGACTTTGTCTCCTTTATGCAAGGCCTTTTGCTTAATCCTCTTGTCATGAAGCAATTTGGTTCTTTCCTTGTAGATCTTTTCATTCTCGTAAGAGTGTAGTCGGAATTCCTCCAACTCTTGGATTTTCAAAATACTCTTCTCTCCACTTAGCTTATGATCAAGGTTGAGAGCTTTGATTGCCCAAAAGGCTTTGTACTCCAACTCAATTGGCAAATGACATGCCTTTCAATAGATTAGCTTGTAAGGAGAGGCTCCTATGAGAGTCTTATCGGCCGTCCTATAAGCCCAAAAAGTGTCATCAAGCTTCATGCTCCAATCCTTAAGAGTCTTGTTAACAACCTTCTCAATAATTTGCTTGATCTCTCTATTAGAAACTTTGACTTGCCACTTGTTTGAGGATAGTATCCCAAGCCGGTTCTATGTTGAACACCATAATTTGTCAAAAGGGATGCGAGCCTATTTTCATGGAAGTGTTTCCCTCCATCACTAATAATTGCTCTAGGGACTCCGAATCTTGGAAAGATGACTTTCTTGAAGAGCTTAGTAACCGTTTTTGCGTCATCGGTTGGGGTAGCAATTGCTTCTACCCAATTTGACACATAGTCAATGGCTACTAGAATATACTTGTTCCCTCGGGATGATACAGATGCTCCTTGATAGTCAATTCCCCAAACATCGAAAATTTTTACCTCCAATATTCCTCGTTGTGGCATCTCATTTCTCCAAGAGATGTTTCCGGTTCTTTGGAAAGGATCACAATGGAGAATAAATTCTCTAGCATTTTCAAACATGGTAGGCCAAAAGAAGCCCAATTGCAAGACTTTAGCAATTGTTCTTCGTGCTCCATGATGTCCTCCATATGGTGATGAATGAAATCCTTCTAAAACACCTTGAACTTCCCATTGGGGTACACATCTTCGGTAAAGTCCATCATTACATTCCTTGTATAGATTGGGATCATCCCAATAATATATCTTTACTTCAAATAAGAATCCCTTTCTTTGATTGTAGTTCAAGTTTGGGGGAAGAACTCCCCCCACAATGTAATTGGCATAATCGGCGAGCCATGGTGTTGTATGTTTCTCGAGCTGTGAATGGATGGCCATTAAAATATCATCGAGAAAAGAGTCATTAATGGGTGTTAATCCCTCATTATCATGGAATATAATTCTTGACAAGTGATCCGCTACCACATTCTCGGCTCCCTTCGTATCCCTTATCTCTAAATCAAATTATTGAAGTAGCAAGATCCACCTCACCAATCTTGGTTTTGCTTCTTTCTTTATCAACTGATGCCTAAGAGCATGGTGGTCCGAGAAGACAATCACTTTTGATCCAAGCAAATAGGAACGAGATTTTTCCAATACATAAACAATGGCAAGAAGTTCCTTCTCCTTAGTGTCGTAGTTCACTTGGGTAGCATCAAGAGTATTAATTATGTAATAGATAGCATGAAAATCCTTTCATACCCATTGGCCAAGAACCACTCCAACGGCGTAGTTACTTGCATCGCACATGATCTAAAATGGTAGTTCCCAATTTGGTGGTTGGATAATTGGTGCCGAGACTAGGGCTTCCCTGATCCTATCAACAGCTTCAACACATTCATTTGTGAATTGGAATTGGGCATCCTTAAGTAAAAGTTGGGTGAGAGGTTTCGCGATTTTGGAAAAGTCTTTTATAAAACGGCGACAGAACCCCGCATGACCGAGAAAACTCCGCACTCCTCTAACATTTAGGGGAGGTGGAAGTTTCTCTATCACCTCAACTTTAGCTTTGTCAAGTTCGATGCCCTTTTCCGAGATTAAATGACCTAAGACAATACCTTCATTGACCATGAAATGAAAATTTTCCCAATTAAAGACAAGGCTAACATCTTCACACTTTTGCAATACAAGAGAAAGGTTATGCAAACAAGAATCAAAGTCTCTTCCATAAACGCTAAAATAATCCATAAAAACTTCCATTATGGTTTCTAAATAATCGGAAAAGACACTCATCATGCATCGTTGGAAAGTAGCTGGAGCATTACATAGCCCGAAGGGTAGTCTCCTATATGCGAAAGTACCGTAGGGACATGTGAAAGTAGTCTTGTGTTGGTCATCCGGGTGTATCGGGATTTGAAAGAATCCCGAGTACCCATCAGGGTAGCAAAAGAATTTGTTAGAGGCTAACCTCTCAAGCATTTGGTCAATAAATGGTAGGGGGAAATGATCCTTTCTTGTTGTGGAATTCAATTTTCGATAATCGATACACATACGCCAACCGGTGATCTTCCTTGTGGGTATTAGCTCGTTCTTATCATTTGTTATTACCCTGGTACCTCCTTTATTAGGTACCACTTGAACGGAGCTAACCCACAAAGAATCAGATATATGATAAATGATTCCCGCATCAAGTAATTTCACAGCCTCCGTTTTTACAACTTCTTGCATGTGGGGGTTTAGTCTCCTTTGACCTTGGATGGTAGGTCTATGGTACTCTTCTAAATGACTTATATGCATGCAAAAGTTGGGACTTATTCCCTTAAGATCATCAAGACTTTAACCTATAGCTTTCTCATGTTCTTTTAACACATCAAGCAAACTTCCCAATTGTCCCTCATCAAGTTTTTCATTGACAATCATAGGTTTGGTTTTAGACTCATGGTAAGCATACTTCAAATTTGGAGGAAGGGGTTTTAGAGTTGAAGTTTGTACATCACTTTCAACCTTTGAAGGTTTACTAGGGACATCTTCCACCTCCACTGCACATTCCACTCTCATGACATATTCGACTTTGGTTGCTTGTTCTTCTTTATTGGATTCTGATGCTTCCTTGAGGATATCATTTTACACATGGATTGCTCACGGGTGAGCTCTTTGTTGGCAAGAGCGGCTTCAAGGAGATCTACTTCCAATACCCAATGCTTATCTTTGGCCTCACTTGCTTCTAAGGTTTCCAATGCTTGCAAAGGGTATTTGATGAGAGTAGTACTCACATGGTCCTCTACACAACAATCTATAACATCCATCTTGCAAAGTGAACTAAGAGAAAATGGTGAGAAGTACCTTGAGGAAGTGCTTTCCCTCAAGGTACCAAAAGACACAACTAAAAACAATTAATGAAAATAAATCAATTGAACACCGTCCCCGGCAACGGCGCCATTTTTGGTGTGAATGTCGTTATTGCTCGTTAAAGCTTTCAACCAAAACAATATTTATATCTCTACAAGTTAATCTTAGTAGAGTGATATGCAAAGGTCGGATCTCAAGGGACGGGTATCGATTTAGGATTTCAATTGCAAGTAGTTTGTCTTTAAGATGTCACAAATTTGGGTTTAGATGAGATGCAATCTAGACTAATCAACAAGATGAATGTAAATTAACGAAAACAAAGTAAAGCAATAAAAGGGGGTTGGTAAACAATTGATTAAGGGCACTAGGGTATCATGGGTTCATATGGGAATCATGGAAATAGATCATACAATCAAACATGTGATCGACTTAGTCTCTTCCTATTCAACTCTATGCATGTGATGGAATCGAGTTAGTGTATATCTTACAATTCCTAGAAAGATTTAGGTCCCGGAGCCGAGTCGATCAAGACTTTACAACACCTACAAGTGGACTTAGTCTCTTCCTATTCAACTGTATGCATGGTCTAACAAGGGTTGAGTTGGCTTATATCTTATAAGCCTCATTGAAAAGATAAGAGAATCATGCTAGGATTGTCAATCGAGCATTTCATCAAGCATAACATGTACATAAGTTTAAATCACAACAAGCAAGCATTTAATTATGAAAGCATATTAAATTAAGCATAGATCTAATCCCATGATTGATTCCCATAATTCTCCATTAACCCTAACTAAGAGACTACTCACTCATGATCAAGTTTAACATGCTAATAAGGATATCAATCATATTAACAAAGCGAAACATGATTAATAAGTAATGTAACAACAATAATTAAGCAAATGTAAAAGAGATTATACAAACTTGAGATGATCTAAATAATTAATCAAAGAATAATAGAAGGAAACTTGATGATTGATGGAGAGTTGTCAATCCTCCAATAAACCCCAAATAATCTTCTAATTACCCAACTAAAACTAAGAACAATTGAGAGATTAATGAAATATTAAGGTGTAATTAATATTGAAATGTGTATTATAACTTGGATTAAATCTAAATTAAGATATTAGAATGAGATTAAGACATGATTCTTAGATCATGATCATCTAGGTAGTACAATAGGGTATTTATACTAAAATTAAGTACAAGGAATAGGGTTACTAAGGGTTTAAACGACGATTAAGACCCTAAGAGAAGCTTGACGATTTGCAAGTTCCGTAGGGACACGCGCGAGCTAAGTAGCAACTCCTTAGGGACACGCGTGTCCTGGCCTGAAGTATGCTCAGATTTGTAAGGAGATCAGCTCGAGTTGAGCCTGAGACGCCCGGATCCTGGACATGAACGCTCGTCCTCAGCTCGGGACGCCGGATCCTGGGATAGGGTTCTTCCTATTATTCTTGTCTGCCTAACAATCCGTGGGGACTGTCTTAGGGTCGTGGAGATCTTCATCATTGCCCAATTCTCTTGATTTATTTGCTTATGCCTTTATTATTGGTCTCCTCTTCGATGCTTGGTCATTAGATGCGATTTATTTTGCTCCATAAATGCAAGGCTAGCAATCCTCTCCTACCAAGGACATAAAACCTCAAAGAATATGTAAAATGGGGAACTAAATATAAGAAAAGACCCTAATAGACGCTAGAAAGCATGGGAACTAGGTTAAATCGGGGACTAAATGTGCACAAATATGAGTCACATCAGTGGGGGTGTCACAAAGTGGTATCAGAGAGACGATTCTGGAACCTAAAACCAGTGAACCTAATGAATATAGGGAGTCTAAATAAAATGAATCCGGAGAGAGTTGTTTGGGGCTACCGCAAAGACTTGGGAGATGTCCCGAAGTCGCATTGAGGCCTTTTACAATTTCTAGTCGGTCAACATGGGGGAGTCTTGAGAATCATTGTGTGTTTAAAGTAATGTGTTTTGTAATTGTAGCGGTGATTTTTGTGAAGTTGTTGGATAAAATAAGAAAGTAATGTGTGTTGTAATTGTACCTTTAAGTATATCACTACTACAGATACAGGCTATAACAACGGTCAAAAACCGTTGTTATATAAAAAAGCGGACGTTGTTAAAGCATCCGTTGTAAAAGGTTTTAACAACGGTTGGTTTTCTTAACGAAACCGTTGTGAAAAATATTAACAACGGTTTTAAGTATAAAAACCCGTTGTGGAAAGTGTGACTCAATTTTGGGGGGAAAGTTATAACAACGGGTTTGAATATACAAAACCGTTGTTATAGCTAACGACAACGGGTTGTTTGTAAATAACCGTTGTTGTTTGTTCTTAAAAAATAAAAAAAAAAAAAATTAAATATTACTAGATGCATGTATAATTACGGCCCGTTAGAATTCCGATGCATGCCGAATATCCCTTAAATTAATTACCAACGGTTTTGAAAAAACTTATAAATGTGACTAGCTATAAATATTAAAGCATCCTTTACTAATATTCATTAATTAAAACAACATGGCAATGAACCCTAATTTTATCAACAACGAAGAATGGCTTACACAAACGATTGAAGATGATGGGAAGGTTCTCGCCAAGCTTCCGCCGATCAACACCCATTAATCAAAGCATCCCTTGAACATCAACGAAATTATTGGATTAAGAGGCGTGAAGCAATCCGGCTTGTCAACAAAGCCTCATCATCATCATCATCTTCATACCCTCGTCTACTTCACATTTCGCAACTTGGTCTGCAGCCAGAGATATGTTGAGTTGTACTCTTCCAACCTTATCTCCACATGCAAGTCGTGTCCTTGCATATATTCAATCTATTATTGCAAAATATGAAGCCAATTACCCGGAAGTTAGCGGTATACCAGAGTGGCGTGATTGGTGGCAGTTGAGAAGCGCTTTTACGCTTAAGGGGTTGTTAGGCTTATTATACATCTTTTGATTTCGATAATTGTTGTAATGTATTTGGTTTAAAATTAAATGAAATGATCATTTTGAAAGTGTTGAGTTATGCTTGTTTGATTTGCTTCCATTTTTCAACTCCATAGATCTATCAGTCATCATCAAGATCCAGTTATTACCGCCATCATTGTCAATAAGATTTGAAGCAAACATTGAGAGATATGATGATCTTGATTATGGCACAACTTCCTAACATATATATTAATTAAAAAACAACTCAACCCACACATTGCTTAGTATAAATACATTGCATTATCTCAACTAACATGCATTTCCATTATCTCAATATATTCTCCAAACCCTAAATCGCTAAAACAAACTCCAAATAAATTAACCCTCTCCTTAACCTTTCAAAACAAACTCCAAACTCCAACAAAATGAATGATATCATCCTTAAGACTCTTACTATGCTCGATCCGTCATGAAGAACGCCAAAGAAGATGGAAATGAAATAATTAGAAACACATACATGGAAATGAAATAATTAGCAGGATCTTTGAACGGAACCTAATGGTCGATAAAAACACATACATGGAAATGAAATAATTAGAAAAATAAAATAATGACGATGAAACAAACCTGATAATTACAGAACGTACGTAAAGAGATGATGAAATCAACGATGTGGCGAGAAGATAAAGCGACGATGAGAAAGAGAGAAAGAGACGATGAGAAAGTGTGTGTTTTGTGTTTGTGTTTGTCTCTCTTTGGGTTTGTGTTTGTGTATTAAGGTTTGTGTTTTGTGGCTGCAGCAGACTTGTGTTTGTGTGGTTTATAGTATGGAAGGTATTGACAACGGTTATTAAACAACAACCGTTGTGAAATATGTTTTAACAACGGTTGTAAAAAACACCCGTTGTTAAATAAGTTTTAACAACGGGTTTCAAAAATAACCGCTGTGATTACTTTTCACTAACTTTGCCCCAATTTTGCGCCAAATTATTAACAACGGTTGTGCATGTGTGACCCGTTGTTAAAACGAATAACAACGGTTTTTATAACCATACCCGTTGTAATTGATTTTAGTAAAATTCGCGCCATACATTCTACAACGTCTATTGTGATTTTCGTGAATAATCGTTGTTAAAGGGGCGTTGTAGTTGCCTGGATTTGTAGTAGTGTATGGTGGATGAAGTATATTTTTGGGTTGAATGGAAGTTATTGGAGTATATGTAATGTGATGTGGGGTATGTCTATATGATCATGATGATGTTAATGTTTGGGTTGTTGGTAGTAGTGTATATATATATATATATATATATATATATATATATATATATATTGTGCTTAATCTACATATGGGTATGATTAAAGTTCACCTACGTACTGTTTTTTAGAAGTATTGAGTTGTTATTGTTTTGCCTTATTCATGTTCAAGTTGCTTTGTTAAGAAAAAATTGATTTGTAAGAAAACCAATTATGGATGCGTTGACTTAAAACTGTCATAAGTCGAGTTATAGAAATTTTATTGCTGTAATTCAACTTGGAGGTGATAGCATGTTCTCTTACGATTATAACGATAGGTCACACGCCGAAAATTTCTAAGTAACGAGTGAGATATGACTGTTTTACGAAAACTGGACGTTGCTAACAACTGTGCCGGTACTCGACTGAGTAACTTTCATAATCGAACGAGTATCTTATATTCAGCCGAGTAATCTTTCTGTGATAATTATGTTCAGCTTCTGGAGTTGTGAACTCGGCCGAGTAGTCTCATTACTCGATCGAGTGTCCTGTACTCGGGTGAGTACGTCAAGTACTTGATCGGGTATCTCTTTGGGCGATTGTTTTGAGTTGGCGGCTACGTTCTTACATATGTTTTGAGTCGTAGGTTATGTGCACACGTATATTTTGGGTCTTAAAGCATTCTTTTATGTATGTGAAGGTCTTGATACGTAAGTTACCAGATTCTATGATGTGGAGAATGTCGGCTTATGAGGGATATTTGTTGGGTAGGGAGGATATGAGTTATACGTGGTTGTGAGGGATAGTGGAAAGGGAATATTGTTGAGCTTATCGAGGCAGGGAGCATGTTTTGTGCGATGTGGTGAGTGATACTGTCGTTTGTATACCAAAAATAAACCTAAATATACTAACGGAAGCGAGTGATAAGTAGGGTCGATTCTTCACAGGGAGGCAAGATATCTGTCTTAAGGTCCGTCTATCTAAGTCATAACATGGGGGTTTTTAATTTGATTTCCTAAGCTACAAAAGATTTAAGGAAAGAGAAATAAAGGAGAGAGCAGTAAAGTGAGAAAATACGATAAGAGTGATCAAATAAGAGAAGGTATGCTAGGATTTCGGTTCACCATGGTAGTCAATCGACTCAGTTGCAAATAGCCTAGACAATCTCTTTGTGAGAAGGATAAGGGAAAGGTCCTTCTGGTCCAATTTCTATCCCAGATTTTCACTAACTTAACTTCCGTCCTCATTAGGGTAGTCTAGTGTTCATAGCAGGTCTATTTATTCCAATCTTCCGATCCAGGAGTAAAGTTAACCAGATTAATATAATTTAGAAGCGTGCACTCAACTAAATTGGTGTTATAGTTAAATTGCTATGGGGGCAGATTCTCACATGTAAATTATCTAGTCTATTTGCTACATCGTGTGGACAACGGGGGCCCACGGGGGCGCTTGGGAGGAAGAGAGAAACAAGCGTTCGCATTTTTGTATGGAGTCGCCACCAATTTTTATGGGAAATTGGAACCGTTCGAATACCTCGTATCATGTCAAGACACAAAGTAGAGACATGAACACCAAGCAATCGTTGCCCTTAGCATTCTATGTCTAGAATGACTCTCGCGGATGCCAATGAACACGAGTGTTCACAGATATCTGGAGTAAGGGGTGAGGGTACGTATTAGGAAGCTCTTTTGATCGAACACCTAATCCCGCCCGCCTCGATAGCGGCCTCTACTAATGATTAGGGAAGTTATTCATACTTGATATATCGTCGGCTATATGCATGCAATGCAACATCCAAGTTTTAATCCTAGCATGTGAGAATTAATACTAAGTCGGTGGACAATTAATTTAGCAAACAATTGGGTCGAATTAGGATTTAGTGTTCAATTACATGTGAAAACATACAAATGATACAAGAAATACAATAATTATAAATTAAAATAATGAAAATTACAATAATTACAATGGATTAGGCGATTTATGTCGAAAATACCTTTAAAACGGAAAATTTGAGAAAAAGAATAAAAGAATAAAAATTACGAATAGAACAGAAGGCGATAATACGGGTAATAGTTGATTATATGTAGACTAATTGAACTAGGTCAAGGCAGAAACGGAGTTCAGGGACAGAATTCAGCCAGGAACAGGCGCAGCAGAGCTGCGTCCCTTGGAATAGGCGCAGCAGACGCTGCGTCTGTTCCTTGGCTCAGTTCTGGCTGTGAAGCCGTAATTGCAAGCCGTTAATGTTAATTGGTGAATTTAATGATCGATTGATGATATTTACTCGGATGAAAGTGATTAATAGGTTATTTATCATATGAATGGGTCATGAAAACAGCAAAACATGAATAAGACGGAATTAAACGAATTAAGATGGATTAATTACAGGAGTGAAAAATATTAACAAGCTAAACAAATTAAATCAATTAATTAGGTTAGATACGATGAATTAATGACGAATATACGATGAATACTACAAAAGACAGATGAAAACTATATCAAAGACGAATTCCAGAAACCCAATATTGATGAATTGAATCTCTACAACCCGGAATTGAATTTAATGACGAAAACCCACAAATATTAGATTATTTGGGATTTAAGTCGGATTTGTGATGATTAACACATATTAATGATGATGATTATAAATATACATGTGAATTATACGCTATCATGATGAAGAATTAACAAACGAACGAAACAAAAGAAAAGAACTTGACGAACAACAGAGGACGAACGAAGAAGAAAGGAAGCAGGAACTGCGGATCCTCACGAAGAGGCGCAGCAGGAACTGCGCTCCTTCGAAGAGGCGCAGCAGTTGCTGCGTCCTTTCTCGACGGTTATCTACTGGAAATCCGTAAAAAATAGGTTTTAAAGCACGGTTTTAGAAATCGGTTTTAATGGTATTTTCGACATAAACCTTACAATTGATGATGATACAATAATTGAAATACAATAAATAAAAAGAGAGATTACACCCTCAGACTTACATGTTGACGAAACGAGAAGGACTAAGATATCGATTAGTGATGCTCGACGCGAATGCAAAGAAAGTGCCCTCGTAAGAAGAAAACGATTAGATTAATTAAGTCGATTGATGTGGAGTTGGTCAAATTGGTCAGTCATGCAAACGAGGCTGGTACTCAGAAGGATCCGAGCTTACGTGGTCGAATGTTCAAGCATGTAGACGCCAAAAAGTAAGAACAAAGTCTAGAATGCAAAGGGAGAAGAGAAGGGCAGACACTCGCGTGAGAAATATGAGGAGCGAAGGCTCCTATTTATACTAATCACGTGGAGGAATTAGGGTTTCGGAGACTCTTTGGAAGTGAATCTCGGAAAGATATGAGAAAGATACGAGAAATATGCAGAAAAGGGCCTGGGAAGAGGCGCAGCAGCCACTGCGTCTCTTGAAAGAGGCGCAGCACCTGCTGCGTCTGTTCCCAAGGGGTTTCCTCCTGCGGAAGGAAGATTTCCGTGTTTGAGTTATGGTAGGACGGAAATAATTCGGTTTTCCTTAATATCTTATGTGAATATTACGGGAAATTGTTTGCCAAAAGATAAAATTGTGAAATATGGAATAGAAATATCCGGAACATTCCAGAACATTCTGACTCGGGATTTAACGGTTATCAGAAAATGGAGACGGTTTTAGGCCCGGACTCCGAATGTACTCTAATTACTGTCAAAATGACCGTATCGGGACGTAGATGACCACTAAGAGGTAGATATTAGTATTTGAGCAATCACTTGACGATAATCTTACAAATTGTCACAAATCGTTCCGCGCACCAAACATGCGGCCCAATCATCACCGGGTGGTTTGCGAGAGGTGCAGAAATAAGGTATCTACAGAGCCCCCACTTTGACTGAGGCTTGGACAAGGCGAAAGTCAAAGTATAGCCATCAGGTCAATCGAAGATTATAACCTGACGACTATGGCGACGCGAGGCGGCTCAAGGGGTCTGAGCCAAGGACCTGTCGTCGGGAACATTTTAGAGTCTGTCGACTATCGGGGAGGGTCGTTTAAAGTCCATTAGACTACGTAAGGAAGCTCGCCAGCCATAAGAAGAGATCATACCTGAGACTTCTTCTCGAGATGCTTCGGGGTGCATATGAGCTAAGGTTAAGACCTAAAAGATACATAAGGATTGTGCTAGGGTATGGGGCCCTAAAGGAAAGCATCGGCGGGAAGGAGGCCAAATATAAGTTCAACTTAAGGGTAACTAAAGCTTGGGTATAGGAACTCTATTGATTTAGGAACTTCTGGAGAACGACTCCTTTGTCGAACTCCGCGGGGAAACACGAAATATTGTGGGTAGCAGGACACAGGCGGGAGCTGCTGAGAGAAAACTGCTTGGGTAGTCTTTGAGAAATGATTGCGAGTAGCAGGACACAGGCGGGAACTGCTTAGGGGAAATCTGCTTAGGTAGATGTTAATCCTCACGTCTTGAGATGGACAGTACGTCCGCTTACTCTCGCTGGAGACATGATTGGGAATTATTATTCTTGTCATGAGAGGGAAAGTGTATCCGCTTACTCTCGCTGGAGACATAATGAAGGTGTATCGAATTCTGTGAAGGAATAAATGCTCGTTGCGACAAGCAAAAGGTCTTGGAAGGAATAAATAACGTGCGACAGTCTGCTGCTGGCTTGGAAAATGCGGGCCGGAACGAAAGAAAATCGTCAAACGGACCAAAAGAATAAAACAGCATCGGGGAAGACGCGCACCAAAGATGGGCCCACAAATAACGAACTCATAACGAATTTTTGAAAATCCGTATGGAGAGAACACAGGGAAGAGGCGCAGCAAGAGCTGCGTCTCTTTGAAAATTTTGAGATTTATGATGAAAGATCATCGATTAACGAGAACCATTTGTCTTTGCAGGAGGTCGAGGCGGCGGGCATCGAGCCCCCAGAGTACCCCGAGACCCTCGAGTGCACTGACGCGACCGGGAGGATGACGATCTCCGAGCTGCGTGACTTTGACGTAGCTGTGACGGATGCTGGCCTGGACGATTGGCAGCATCTGATTCGGAGGGTGAGCTTCTAACTTGTATAACTTTTGTGTAAGAACACATTTGATTGAGTTTGTTCAATTGTTGAGAATTTCTTTTGAAAATGCAGGTTGCGCCGTCTCGGTTCGTGGCGTTGTGGAGGGTGGCCAACCGGCTGCGAGCTACTGCCGTCGAGGCACTTGTTGGCGGTCGAGGTCGTCAGGTATGAACCTTACGCCTAGTTCCTTTTTGATTTTTGATTTTCCGATTTTGCTTGAATCGATTGACATGGGCCAATTTATTGTTTACAGGGTGACCGCGAGCTGGAGAGAGAGTTGACCCAGTCTCGGGAGGAGACAACTCGCTTGTTGAGGGAGCTCGAGGTTCGGGACGCCGAGATCGCCGTTCTTGCAGCGAGAGTTGCAGAGTTGGAGAGCGCCCAGCAGTAGTTTTATGTAGCTTTTTTTTATTGGCTGTATTTTGTACATTTGTACATTTGGACCATCATTTTGAACATTTTTGACTTTGTTTGGGGCTCGAGCCCCCAGTTTGTTGCACATTTCCTTTGTTTGGTGTATATACGACGGCCTGAGTGCCTTTGCTGCTGGGTTGTGTTGCTTGTATCTGCAGGTTAGTTTCAAACAGGTTTGGTAGATGACGGTTTACGCCGTCATGCTGCCGAAATTTACATAGAAAACACGCAAAGCATACATTTATACACACATATGGCCTTAATTAACGCAAAATGAGTGACTCAAAAGAATGCAAAAATGCAAAAATTTTGCCGGAGATGACCGGACGGTAGGGAGGGTTACCCCCTAAAAAAAGAAAAAAAAAAAGAAAAAAAAAGAAATCTATAAGTTAGAAATGTAGAAATGAAAGTAAGAAATTGAAATTAATATAGAAATGTTGAGATTTGATAAGATAAATGAATTAAATGAGAAATATTAAAAACGAAAATTATTCTCTAAAATGATGAATTAAAATGGAAAATTACTTCCTAAAAGTGTGATAAAATGGTAAAATGTCGACGTCGCCTCGAAATGCGTGCCCGTGAAATTAGGAAACCTGAAACATGGTAATCTTCCCGTATTTACCAAAATAATAACCCGTAGGAATAGGAAATTATTCGTCATGGAATTAGGAAAGATCCAACGTGGAAAATCACAGAAGTGAAGCTGGGGAAGAGGCGCAGCATGAGCTGCGTCCCTTTGAAGAGGCGCAGCAGGTGCTGCGCCTGTTCCAAGCCGTCTGTTCGACGGATTTTTGGAAACAGAAATTAGTATAAATAGAAGTGCGGGTGGAGCTTTTATTCACATAATTCTTCCGTCTCTTCTTCGTCTATTTACATAAAATTCTCAAAAGAAACTTTTCATCATGAATACTTTGGAGATCCGCTTGAAGGAATGGACCAACGAATTTTCGAATATGGAGAAGCATGATATGGGTGCTTATAATTTTGGGTCTTTGTTGAGTTTAAAACTCATCAAGGTTGTTAAACCGTTCTTGGATGCTTGCCTTGACTATTGGGACCCGAATTACCATGTTTTTGCGTTCCCTGGTGGTGATATTTGCCCATTTCCTGAAGAAATTGCTGCTGTTGGTGGATGGGATCCCGAACATTTGCCTGCCATTCCTTCTACTTCGCAAGGGTATAAGAGCAAATTTAGAGACTTGCTTGGATTGACTAGACTTGAGGTGGATCGTCTAGTTACCTCGAAAGGGGTGAGAATGTTGGACTTCATAGATCGATTCATCAACAGAGCCGACCCACCGTTTCTCATGTTGCTAGGCGGAGGGCATTTGGCTTTTGCTTGTTGCATGTGTATGTCTTCCAAGGGCATGTTGATGAAGACTTTAGAGGTGATCCCCGTCTTTTGGGCCTTGTTGAGCAGATGGAGCTGCGCAGGAGCCCAGCTTGCTTATGCTTAGGGGAGATTATTTTGGGCTTGGATAGTAGGAAATCCAACCGCGAGCTACCGTATTTGGGAAGCCCCGTCCTTCTGCAGGTAAAAGACGTTTTTTTTTTTTTTGATGTCTAATACCTGCTTCTTGGTAGGTTTGGCTTATGGAACGGCTCCGATTGATCGAGCCCCTAGTTCATGTGCTTTCCTATCATGCCCGCTCGATTGCGATGAGGACGAGGTTGTACATGGTGGACTTCACTCGGGTCTGTGATTATTGGAAGAACAAGCTGAAGAGCGATGATGGCCCGTTGATTAGGTGGGTCGTACCGTGGTGGCACCTCAAATCTTTCACTGGAGTGTCTTCTTTGGATCCCACTAGGTCCGTGCGCATTCCCGGATTGGAGTTTATGGTGTGCATCTTCCGGAAAAGACCGATGAGACAAGTTGGTGAAACAGACGATCCCGAGGCTTGACACCGTCCCGCAGACTGCTATGGCGCTTACTACAGAGAGCCGAAGAGAGTGGGCTATTAAATGGGCCCAAAGGAACATGTGGTTCTTGAATTTCTCTGCCAATGCCTTGTGGGTGTCGGATTCTTATCTGAGATGGAGAAAGGCTACTACTCCGGAAGAGTGCGAGAGACTGAGGAAACGCGAGCCTGTTGATTACAAGGCGCGCGAGGGAGAGAAAGAGAAAGAGAAGCACCTGACAGAGGGAGAAGAAGAAGCCGGGTTTCAAGTTGTTCATCCTTCAAAGAAACCAAAGACTACTCCTGTCGCGGAAATGGTGATTGGCACGAATGGAAAGGCTAGGCCTCGAGAAAGACCGTTGGTGATTAGGTCTGAAGTGGCGCAAGATCGTTCGGCTCGAGGTCGTGACAAGAAATATGATAAGAATGACAAGGGCAAGGGGAAGATGGAGGAATAGCCCGAGTCTTTATTTATTATTTGATTATTATTATTATTATTATTTGTTGTTGTAATAAAAAAGGTGGGGTTTTTAGAATCCTAGCCTATTCTATTTTTATTATGTAGCGTACTATTATTATCAAAAAATGAATAAAAAAGGTTAAATGGTTATGAAACCGTTGTGATTTTCTATCTATTATTCTTGTCGAATTTCAAATGCAATGCAAATGTCCTTCTATTTACATTTTAGATATAACGGGTTGAATCCTGTGAAGGATTGCCTACGTATTCACTTAAAAAAGTGAAATCAAACCCTTGCGCGTAGTTCGAGTAAATGTAAAAGAATAATTGTTCTAAGCAAGAGCTTGTAATGAACGTAGAAAATAAGCATGAGCTTTTGCTTACTCTGAAGGTGCGAATTTAGTTTATTTGATGATACGAGGATGACAAATTTGTCAAAATGTAAGAGCACAGTGACATTAGCTTATTTCAGCTTGGCCAGGGACCGTTTATTTAGTGCCACAAGAGCGACACGTGGGGTTACGCGAGGCGCGTTTTCGTTCCTATTCTAGGCATAGTATCGTTTTAGTTGGTCAAGGTTTGTTGGGTTTGAAAACTCATTCCCGTCTAGGTCTGTGATTCTAACCGCACCCCCTGGGAGTATGAATTTGACTTGAAATGGTCCGGCCCAATTAGGTTTGAATTTTCCTCGTGGGTCAACAGGTAAAAGAGCTCTAACTGATTTGAGCACTAAGTCTCCTTCTTTGATGTTTCTTGGCCTAACCCTTTTGTTGAAAGCTCGTTTGATACGTGCTTGATATGTTTGGACATTATGTAAGGCGTGTAGCCTACGTTCATCCAGGAGGATGAGTTCTTCATATCTATCCTTCTTCCAATCGGCTTCCGGGATTTGACTTTCTAGTAAAATACGCAAGGATGGTATTTCTAGCTCGACTGGTTGTACAGCTTCCATGCCGTAGGTTAAATAGAAAGGAGTGGCCCCAGTGGGCGTCCTAACAGATGTACGATACCCCCACAAAGCAAAGGGTATCTTGCTTGGCCAATCTCTATAGTTGTCAATCATTTTCTTGAGAATTATGACAACATTCTTGTTTGCCGCCTCTACCGCGCCGTTAGTCTGTGGTCTATAGGGCGAAGAGTGGTGATGCTTAATCTTGTATTTGGCTAGCAATTGCTCGGTCTCAGCTTGGAAATGTGATCCATTATCACTAATGATCTCATTTGGGCAACCATATCGACAGATGATGTTGTTTTGTATGAACTTTGTCACATTTTTAGCTGTAAGACTAGTGTAGGAAGCCGCTTCTACCCATTTGGTGAAATAGTCAATTGCTACTAGAATGAAACAGTGACCTCCTGTTCTGGCTGGGGTTATCTTCCCGATTATGTCAATTCCCCATGCATAAAATGGCCAAGGGGATGTCATTGTATAGAGTAACGAAGGAGGGACATGTTGTACATTCCCAAAGATTTGGCAATTATGGCAATGTCTTACGTATTTGATGCAATTGGATTCCATTGTGGTCCAATAATACCCCAGACGTGTGATTTTCTTTGCCATCATAGGCCCACTCATGTGGGGACCACATTCTCCGTCGTGGACTTCTTCCATCACCTTTCGTGCCTGTGAATGATCAAGGCAACGTAGGACTACACCAAGAGGTGTTCTTTTGTACAATTCTCCTTGCATGAGAACGTATTGGGAAGCTAGTAGGAATATAGCACGTTGTCCCCTCTTGTCCATATCCGGTGGATAGGTACCATTAAGCTTAAAATTCAGAATTGCTTGGAACCAGGGTTCCTTCGCGATCTCTTCTTCATCGGTGATTTGGTGGACATAAGCCGGCTCTGACCGTCGTTCGATGCACAAAGGCATTTCCATCATGTGATCCGGCATATTAATCAGAGATGCAAGTTTCACAAGAGCGTCTGCAAATTGATTTTCTTCCCGAGGTAGGTGTAGGTAGGTTACGTGATCAAAGAATTGAGCGACTTGGTCTATTCTAGCCTGATAAGGTGCGAGGCTTTCGCTTCGGATTTTCCAAGATCCTGTAACTTGGTTGATGATCAGTGATGAATCCCCATGTACTCGGAGGTTTTTAATGCCTAAGTTCACTGCCGCTTGTAGTCCAATGAGACAAGCTTCGTATTCTGCAGCATTGTTTGTCACCTCGAAGTCGAGTTTGACAGCAATTGGCGTATGCTCGCCTTCAGGAGAAATGAGCAACACTCCTATTCCATATCCTCTTAAGTTCGATGCTCCATCAAAGTACAGGTCCCAGGAGTCTACATCAGTTTTGAGTATATCCTCGTCTGGAAATGACCAAGTATCTATTGTTTGTGTGTCATTGATAGGATTTTCTGCGAAAAATTCGGCGACGGCGCGACCTTTTATAACTTTCAGTGGCACGTATTTGAGGTCGATTCGAGAGCATCAGGGTCCATCTTGCTAGGCGTCCGTTGAGGACGGGTTTCTCGAAGAGGTATTTGACTGGATCCATTTTGGAGTATATTTTGACGGAGTAGCTAAGCATGTAATGGCGTAGCTTCTTCGTTGCCCACACAAGAGCGAGGCATGTCTTTTCGAGTTGTGAGTATTTGCACTCGTACTCCAAGAACTTCTTACTAAGATAGTAGATAGCTCTTTCTTCACTTCCTACGGTTTGAGCCAGCATGGGACCCATGGCTGTTTCAGTTACTGTGAGATATAAACCAAGAGGTTGATCTCGTTGTGGTGGCATGAGCACTGGTGGTTTTGTAACATTCCGTTTTGATGATTGATCTTCTTTTGTGGATTGAGTGCTATTGAGTGTTATGGAAGTAATGTTATGGAGTCAGTATTGAGAGCCTATGCTATAGTTGAGATGATATCGTGAGCCATGTTGTGGAAGGAAGAGTAGTTTGTGGAGTTGGTGTTAAGTGTCCATGTTTTATAGGTTGGGTTGGAACTTTGCGGTCGTGTTTCGTTTTGTTTGTTGTTTTGCTTTGACTCGGGATAATGATTTTTGTGGTGACTTGTATAGTTCCTTGGTGTTGTTATATGTGGTTGGTGTAGCCTTGTGGCGTAGTGTTGTGCTTTATTTTATAGTAGAGTGTGAACTTCGGGACGAAGTTCTTTTTAAGGGGGGAAGATTGTAACACTACGGATTTTCCTTGGTGACTACTCGACCGAGTAGAGCCTACTCGGCCGAGTAGTGCTGAGGTTGTGTGTTGTTTTGGTTCTGCCGAGGAACAATCGGCCGAGTATAGTGAACACTCGACCGAGTATGGGACACTCGGCCGAGTATACACTTACTCGACCGAGTGTCCGGTTTGGCGGAGTGTTATTTTGACGGTTTGATTAGGGAGCGTTTAAGATTTATTTTATATCCGCGTCAGTTTTCAAAATATCATTTCTACTTCATCATTCTTACGTAACCCTAATCTCTCCCTAATTACTCCCTAATCACCTCCTTTGCTTTGTTGATTGCGAAACCTTCGGAGTCCTTACGTACATTTCCTCATCCTCTTTTGTTGGTAAGTGTTATTCTATGTTGTTTGTATTCGTTGGGGTTCTTTTGTATGTTTACGGAATTGGGGAAATATGGGGATTGTACAAGGTGTAATTGTATTATGTGATTATTGTTGTAGGTGACAATGTGATATTCGTTATGCATTTGTATGGTTGATTGCAGCGTAAGCGGATTGCTAAGGTAGGGTTTCCCTACTCAGTTTACTGTCAATTGATTTGAGATTTTGCTTGTTGTAATTGTTGTTATCTGCTGATCATCGGAGTATGGAGATTGTTGTGACGATGTTGGTATGAGCGGATTGAGATGGCTGTGATGTCGTGTGATTGTGATTGTGGTGGAGTCACTTGCCGGAGTGGCTTCACACCCTAGTTCGCCCTCCGTGGAACCCGCCACGGGAGGGGATGTGCACATTAAGGGACAGGGATTGTTAGTCGCTCGTTGATGAGCTGGACTAGGTGGGGATGGGCTGCGGTCACCCACTGGCGGCGAGGATTACCTGTTGCGATGGGTAATCTGGCAGGGCTACACACTTCGGTGTGTAGTCGGTTACTGTGTGAGATCGATGATCAGCTGGTTGTATTGTTGTTGTCTTATATTGATTGAGTAATACCGACCCGTGTTGTTGTTTTGTAAAAACTGCGGTGATCCATTCGGGGATGGTGAGTGATTGTGATGTAATGCGAGATGTTTAGCTATGGGACAGTCATGGGGAGTCACCACGTCAAGTCTAGCTTCCGTTGTTATGAGTTTAGATGTCTTGGATTTCATTTGTATTAAGACCTTGTACGTTTATTTTGAGTTGGTCTGAGATAATGTAATCTTTAACTTATATATACTTTGATAAATGATGTTTGGAAATTGTAACTTTGATATACTAACCTCGGGAAACCGAGATGGTAACAGCCTTTCATGCTAGGGTAGTCCTTGGTAAGGTACCTTTGTATGAGGGGGTGTTACAAAGTGGTATCAGAGCCGACGATTCCGGCACCTAAAACTAATGAACTCAATGAACTTAGGGAGTCTAAATAAAATGAACCCGGGGAGAGTTGTTTGGAGCTACCGCAAAGACTTGGGAGACGTCCCGGAGTCGCACTAAGGCCCTTACGATCTCAAGCCGGTCACATGGGGGGGAATTGTTATATGTTTGAATTATGTGTGTTTGATATCTATAGTTTGAATCTTGTGCATGGTTGGATTAAATGATGAAAGAAGTGGAATGTGATAGTTGTTGAAAGATGTATCGACGATTTGTTGATGTTGAAACTTTGAGCATGGAATATGTTGGCATGTTAAGTGTTGGAACATGGTAAAAGATGAAAAGTGAATTGTGAAATTGTATCTGGTTGATATTGAGCATGAAGAATGTGATCATGTTACCTGTTTAATACAATGTTGAGCATGAAGTATGGTAGTGGTACATGTGCATATGAATATGATGATTTTAATGCTTGATTGTTGGTAGAAGCATGTGATTAAGGTCATGCGTCTGTATATGTAAATGTGATGTTTAATTTTAATGTGAATATGATAAATGTTCAACTATGTACTGGTTTTTAGAAGCATTGGGTCGTTATTGTTTGTTTTATGCATGTTAAAGTTGTTTTGAAAAGAAATTTTGATTTGTATACAAACCGATTTTGGAAGGGTTGTCTTAAAACTGTCATAAGTCGAGTTCTAGAAAAGATATTGCTTTGATTCTAAGTTGAGGTGATAGCTTGTCCTCTTACGATTCTAACGATAGGTCACACGCCCAGATTGACCAAGTAACGAGTGAGATATGACTGTTTTCTAAAAAACCTGGACGGTCTTGAGAATCTGCGCCTATACTCGACCGAGTAGTCCCTACTCGGCCGAGTGTCTTTTATACTCGACCGAGTATTCCATATTCGGCCGAGTAATCTTTCGTGATAATCTTGTTTAGCGTCGGAGTCGTGAACTCGGCCGAGTAGTCTTATACTCGACCGAGTAAGGTCTACTCGGCCGAGTATTCCCAATACTCGACCGAGTAATCCTTCTGCGGCAATTGAGTTTTCGGAGTCGAAAACTCGACCGAGTAATATAGTTACTCGACCGAGTACCTTGTACTTGACCAAGTATGTTATGTACTCGACCGAGTACCTCGTTGGGCGGCCACTTTGAGTCGGTGGCAATGTTTTTACTTTTGTTTTGAGCCGGTGGCTATGTTTTTCATTGTTTTGAGTCATAGGGTATATACACATGTATGTTTTGAGTCTTAACGCATTCTTTTATATGAGATACGGTCTTGATACGTAAGTTACCGGAAGGTATGACAGGGAGAATGCCGGGTTATGAGAGATAAGTGTTGGATAAGGAAGACATGTGTTAATGTGGTTGTGAGAGATAGTGAAAAAAAAAAAAAAAAAAAAAAAAAAAAAGGTGAGCTAATCGAGGTAAAGAGCATGTTTTGTGAAATATGATGAGTGAAATAGTCGTGTATTGAGTAGTATAAAAGTAAGTGTATATGGGCAAGGGTGATGTAAGTGCAAAGAAGCATGCGAATGAAAGATTGAGATGAGAGATACGAATAGTGACATTTCGGGATGTGTAAGGACTTATAGAGGGAGACGGTTAGCATTGTGTTGCTTAAGGATATATGTAATGAAAGGTTGCTTTAGAGGGATGGAGAAGAGGGTTATATAGTGAACTTAGATAGAGTTATGTCGCGACGTGGATTTGTAGATGGTGACCAAGTTTGGGAATTTGGAATTTTCACGATGTGAGCCTAGTGAGTAATTCTTTGGGCAGCTAACGTTATGAGATGAATTTTGTTTTCCTAGTGATGTAAAAAGGGAGATGCAATTGTTTGAACTTTAAACGTTGATTTTATGGATAGATTAGTGACAATTGGGAGTTATAGTATAATGAGAGAAGACCCATGGTAAGAAAGAGTGAGATGATATCGACATAAAATAATGGGGATTGAGTTTGGAGCAATGTGAAGGTAACCGGAGCACTTAAGAGTTAGACAGAAATAATGAAGAGTTGAATCATTAAGGGAGTTTGTCGAGGGTAAAAGAAAAGAATAAGGGGAGTAAAACTAGGAACATGTTCACCGAGGTTATGTGATATAAAAGTAAGGAATCGTCGAGATGTATGATACTATCATGAGGATTTGAGTTCTGATTATATAGAAGTTCCAGGACAACATGATAATCATGAGTTTCGAGGAATTAAAAGCAAAAGTTGGGTAAAGAATTTGCGCGATATGAGATTTTGGTGGTGAGTCGGGTGACGATACGATTACGGATGAAATTGGAAATAGTGTTGAGGTGATTTTTGTTGATATATTTGATGTTTGTCGTTTGGGATGAGAACCAAAGGGAGGAAAAGGATTGTTATATTAAGAAGTGATAGTAAGAGAGTAGTCACATGAAAAATGTTGGTGTCATAGTATTGTCACTAGTGGTTGAGGATGATGTTATTTTGGGGAAGTTAGTTGTTCTAATGAGGTTGATTTTGTGAAGGTGATTAATGTTTGGTTATGAGGGATTTTAAGGTATGGATATATGAGGTATTCGTTAGTAGTTGGGTACAGATGATATGGCTACGTTCACTGGGTGGTGATAAATGTGTGTAAAAGAAGATATGTTATGAAGGGCACCACGAGTTAAGTCCGGATAAGAGGTATTCATTGTCAAGTGGTAACTTACGTAATCAGGATTGGCTATTTGGATGTGATTATGGGTCTTAGGAGTATGTAAATGTTTGTGTGAGGTTGTGACCTCACGAGATGCGGTATGGTGTGATAGTCATAAAGTTGTTATATGAATGTTTGTAATATATGTTGGATACGGTAACTTAATGGAATGATGATCAAAAGAGTGATAGTTTGGGTGGTCTGACAAGACTGGTTATACTTGCATGTGTATTCATGATATATGTTTATTCCATGAAAAGTATGGAGGGTATGCATGAGATTCTTGTCTATTTATTCCGTATTGTGTATGGTGTTGTGATGCAGTAAGCGCAGTTTTGAGTAAGTTTGTTGTCCAAGATGTTATATTGAGTCAGTGTTTATGGGATTGTGTATGTTGTGATGTCTATCGGTGTGGTTGTGGTGCCTCGGGTGGTGATCCCAGACACGGTACTTCTTGTTGTGATGCGGGTATTTTCGCACCGTGTAGTGCGGTTGTTGTTGGTGGCAATGTTGCGATATTGTCACCGGTTGTGGTGGAATAGGTGAGATGACTATAATACGAGTTTTCGTAAGTGCATACCGGTTAAACATAGATTGTTGTTTTGTTTCTTCTTTGTTCCTTGTGAGTTTTGGTTGAACATAAAGAGCGTTGTTTTGTTTTGTTGATGTTTCTTACCGTTTCGGTTTGGGAATGAGGGTAGAGTATGATGTGAAAGAGAGTTGTATATGTTTTCGTTGTTGTCATGGTATAGTGATATTTTGTTGATAGGATACAGTTGTGAGAAGTTGTTACAGTAATTTTGATCTTGTTTCAGGATGAGACATCGGTAGTCATAGTCATGGCAAGTGATTCGTGGAATATGTGTTGTAATGATCTGAAAGCGGCAGGCGGTTCATAATCTTTTGTTGAGATAGTGAGTGCAGGATATTGGGAATTGGTGTCATGTTAGGTTATGTGTGAGTTTTGCGGTAATGAAAGAAAAGAACTTGAGGATCTAGTATGAGTGTACGTAACAAGTGTGGAATGTGAGTTATGCTTTTGGTGATATGAGTTTTATATAGTTTATATAGAGAGGTGTGTCATGTTGCGGTAATGTGGAAGATTTGAAGTTTTTGGTTAAGTTAAAGATTTTGAAATTGAAGGATGAGAGTTGTTTAAGTAAGAGAGCCTAAGATATATGCATGGCGACTGTTCAGATTATAAGTGGTTATCTTTGACATGTGGTGGTGATGAAGATAATGAGAGGTATAACTAAGGATCTAGTATTAGTGAGTTACGAGGACGTAACATTTATCTTAAGAGGAGTAGGATGCGATAAAAGAGATTTTGATGGTTGTGCATATGGTAGTATAATTGGAAGTAGAGTGTTGGTGTAGTATAAAGGACGGATATTTGTGTTGATTTTATTAAAGGTCATGACCGTGCTTGTTGTAGTTCGATGTTTAGCAATGAGAGAATATTTCAACAGTGTTGACGGTTGAATGATAATGATTATGAGTCTAATAGTTTTGACAGTTGGAAGATGATGTTTATGTGTTTGAGTAAACTTCGAGGACGAAGTTCGTTTTAAGGATGATAGAATGTAACATTCCGTTTTGATGATTGATCTTCTTTTGTGGATTGAGTGCTATTGAGTGTTATGGAAGTAATGTTATGGAGTCAGTATTGAGAGCCTATGCTATAGTTGAGATGATATCGTGAGCCATGTTGTGGAAGGAAGAGTAGTTTGTGGAGTTGGTGTTAAGTGTCCATGTTTTATAGGTTGGGTTGGAACTTTGCGGTCGTGTTTCGTTTTGTTTGTTGTTTTGCTTTGACTCGGGATAATGATTTTTGTGGTGACTTGTATAGTTCCTTGGTGTTGTTATATGTGGTTGGTGTAGCCTTGTGGCGTAGTGTTGTGCTTTATTTTATAGTAGAGTGTGAACTTCGGGACGAAGTTCTTTTTAAGGGGGGAAGATTGTAACACTACGGATTTTCCTTGGTGACTACTCGACCGAGTAGAGCCTACTCGGCCGAGTAGTGCTGAGGTTGTGTGTTGTTTTGGTTACTGCGAGGAACACTCGGCCGAGTATAGTGAACACTCGACCGAGTATGGGACACTCGGCCGAGTATACACTTACTCGACCGAGTGTCCGGTTTGGCGGAGTGTTATTTTGACGGTTTGATTAGGGAGCGTTTAAGATTTATTTTATATCCGCGTCAGTTTTCAAAATATCATTTCTACTTCATCATTCTTACGTAACCCTAATCTCTCCCTAATTACTCCCTAATCACCTCCTTTGCTTTGTTGATTGCGAAACCTTTGAGTCCTTACGTACATTTCCTCATCCTACTTGTTGTTGGTAAGTGTTATTCTATGTTGTTTGTATTCGTTGGGGTTACTGTATGTTTACGGAATTGGGGAAATATGGGGATTGTACAAGGTGTAATTGTATTATGTGATTATTGTTGTAGGTGACAATGTGATATTCGTTATGCATTTGTATGGTTGATTGCAGCGTAAGTTTAATTGCTAAGGTAGGGTTTCCCTACTCGTTCTTGTCAATTGATTTGAGATTTTGCTTGTTGTAATTGTTGTTATCTGCTGATCATCGGAGTATGGAGATTGTTGTGACGATGTTGGTATGAGCGGATTGAGATGGCTGTGATGTCGTGTGATTGTGATTGTGGTGGAGTCACTTGCGGGAGTGGCTTCACACCCTAGTTCGCCCTCCGTGGAACCCGCCACGGGAGGGGATGTGCACATTAAGGGACAGGGATTGTTAGTCGCTCGTTGATGAGCTGGACTAGGTGGGGATGGGCTGCGGTCACCCACTGGCGGCGAGGATTACCTGTTGCGATGGGTAATCTGGCAGGGCTACACACTTCGGTGTGTAGTCGGATTCTTGTGTGAGATCGATGATCACTGGTTGTATTGTTGTTGTCTTATATTGATTGAGTAATCGACCCCGTGTTGTTGTTTTGTAAAACTGCGGTGATCCATTCGGGGATGGTGAGCGATTGTGATGTGTAATGCGGATGTTTAGCTATGGGACAGTCATGGGGAGTCACCACGTCAAGTCTAGCTTCCGTTGTTATGAGTTTAGATGTCTTGGATTTCATTTGTATTAAGACCTTGTACGTTTATTTTGAGTTGGTCTGAGATAATGTAATCTTTAACTTATATATACTTTGATAAATGATGTTTGGAAATTGTAACTTTGATATACTAACCTCGGGAAACCGAGATGGTAACAGCCTTTCATGCTAGGGTAGTCCTTGGTAAGGTACCTTTGTATGAGGGGGTGTTACAGGTTTAGCCAATATCTCCTTGATTCGGTCGAATGCCTTTTGACAATCATCATCCCACATGGTGTGGTCTGTTTTCTTGAGTTTCTTGAAGATAGGCTCACAAATCATCGTAAGTTTCGATATGAATCGACTTATATATTGTACTTTTCCCAGGAATCCTCTGACTTCTTTTTCTGTTTGAGGTTGTGGCATTTCGATCAGAGCTTTGATTTTGGAAGGATCTATTTCTATACCTCGTTGGCTAACAACGTATCCCAGGAGTTTGCCAGATGTTACCCCGAATGTGCATTTCTGAGGATTGAGTCTCATGCTGTACTTTCGTAGCCTTGCGAAGAACTTGCGAAGGTTCGCAATATGTCCCTCTCTTTCCTTGGATTTGACAATCATGTCATCTACGTATACCTCAACTTCTTTGTGCATCATGTCATGTAGGAGTGTAGTTGCGGTGCGTTGATATGTAGCTCCAGCGTTGATCAATCCGAACGGCATTACCGTATAACAATAGGTTCCCCATTGGGTGACAAAGGTGGTCTTATGCATATCTTCCATGTCCATCTTGATTTGATTATATCCCGCATATCCATCCATGAAGGATAGTAATGCGTGGTCTGCAGTATTGTCCACCAATATGTCGATGTGAGGTAGAGGGAAGTCATCTTTTGGACTTGCTTTGTTTAAGTCCCTAAAGTCAACACAAACATGGATTCTCCCATCCTTTTTGGGTACGGGTACTATGTTAGCTACCCAGTCAGAATACTCGGAAACTTTGATGAACCCGGCTTTGAATTGTTTGTCAACTTCTTCCTTAATCTTTAGAGCCCATTCTGTTCTCATTCGTCGAAGCTTCTGTTTTACAGGTTTGAAACCTGGCTTAATCGGAATCCTATGTTCGGCGATATCCCTGTCGATCCCTGGCATGTCTTTGTTGGACCAAGCGAAAACGTCTTTGAATTCATTTAGGAGGTCTATGAAATCGGCCCTTTCGGTAGAGCTCAAGGTAGTCCCTATCCTAAGTTCTTGGGGTTCTAGTTCGGTTCCTACATTGATGGGTTCGGTGTCCTCTATTACTGGTCCCCCTTCCCCTTCCTGTAGTATTTCTTTGGCTACGTAGGGAGGTATTTCGATTGAGTCTGGGTCTTGGTCATCCTCAGTATCATCGTAAACAGAATTGCACTCAAGATAACACAAAGAGTAAGCGAGAACCCGATTTATTCATATTAAAATTTGAGTAGAGTTGAAACAAAGAAGCCAACCGATCCATGGTCAGTGGGCGGCAAAGGGACGATGGTTGGGGCATTTCCCGAACTACTGTGACTACTCGAGGCTAAGCTAGGAGAAACAAAGGGAGTGGGGATGATGACAGGAGTAGACTCTTTAATGACTTCTCTAGACTCCGACTCTGACTCCGACTTCGACTCGAACTCATCGTCTTCTGGTTCTCCTTTGAACATCTCTCCTTCTCCAGTGATGAGCTTGAAGAGTCTTCCTTGATTGTTGGTCCACTTCATTGATTTTCTCCATCCTTTTTGCTGTCTTGCGTTGGTTTCTGCAGTCCCAAGCGTGGCAATGATCTCATCTATGATGCTTTCGACGCTTTTGATTAAGGGAAGATCTTGGAGATAGACGTCCTCCTCACTATCCGTCCATATCCCATTAATGACCTCTTCTTTCGGGGAGATGAGATGCGAGCAATCTAAGGTAGATTCGTCACTTGTAATCACCAGAACTCCAAGAGGACTCTCAGTGTTGTTGGGCTTACCTCCCGGTGGTATTGGTAGTCGACCATCTTCAATCATGTCTTGAAGCACGTTTTTCAACTTGTAGCATTTTTCTGTGTCGTGTCCCTTGCCCCTATGGTATTCACAGTACGAGTTCTCGTCCCAGAATTTGGATTTTCTTTCGGGTTCGGAAGTAGGTCCAATGGGTTGGAGTTTACCTTGCTTCATTAACCTTTTTAGAGCGTTGGAGTAAGTGTCCCAAAGATTTGTGAATTTCCTTGGTGGGGTATTTTTCTTGGATGGCTCGAGAAGGTTAACTTCATCGGTCTTGCTAGTAGAGCCGTATGAACGACTTGTGGACCCTTGATATCCTCGACCAACCGTTTTGGACAAGAGTCCTTTACGGATGTCATCTTCAATTCTTGTCCCTAGTACGGTTAAGTCTTTGAAAGTTTTGATGTTTTGGTATCTCAAATGATTGGCATAGATGGGTTTGAGATTATCCACAAACTTTTCCACAAGGGTAGCCTCATCCGGGCGTTCAACTAGTTGGGTGCTAGTCTTCCTCCACCTACTTAGGAAGTCGGTGAATCCTTCTTTGTCATTTTGGGTAAGAACCTCTAGAGTACGCATGTTGACTTGGATCTCGGCATTATCCGCATATTGTTTAGAGAACTCGATTGCGGCGTCTTCCCAAGTAGCGACCTTCTTGTGATCTAAGGAGTAGAACCATTGCTTTGGGATAGTGTCAAGAGATGAAGGAAAGATCCTTAAGAACATCTCGGGTTTGATGCCTTTGATAGACATGTAATCCTTGAAGGCACGGATGTGGTTCTAAGGGTTCTCGTGTCCCTTGAACTTAGGGATATCCGTCATATTGAAGTTAGTTGGCAATTTGGAATTGACGGCCTCATACTTGCGATTGTTCTCCCTATAAATGTCATCCCCCTTAAGGTACATCAATTGTTCCTCCAAGTATTGGAGTCTTTTCTCAGCTGCAGTCATCCCCATGAGAGGATTTTCATCCTTGGATTCATCATCGGAGTTACATAGTACTTCACTTTCATGAGGGGGCAACCTTCCCTCTACGGCATAGATACGGCCCTCAATGAGCTCAAGGCGGTCATAGACTTGGTCTTGGGTAACTTGCATTTGGGCTAGCGCGGCTAGGATTCGATCATTACCATCTTGAAGTTGGTGGAGGTTTATTTCATCACTTGATCCGGGCATCTTGAAAACTGGATAAGAGATCGGCGATTTAATCAAAACACGATCGACCATTCTAACACACTTGCTAAAAGAAGAAATGCTTTGACTCGTGAAGTGGGTGTGTGCCACTTGTGTTGAGTGATCTTTGAAGAAAGACAAGGTTTTTGAAAATGTGTGTCCTAGTCAACTGTAGTGTAGTTGTAGGAGTGGACTCGAAGTGAGGTTTTGAAATGGGCTTGTGGCCCGAATTTTGACACGACAAACGGACAGAGTTTTGACCGGATTTTGCGCTAATTGGAAGCCTATTTCGAAATTTTTGTTTGAAAATGGGTTTTGATTTTTGAAAAATCGTCATGGTTTTGTTTAAAAGTTGTGATCACGTAAGGTTCAGATATTTATACAAGCATTATAACTGGATGCTGAGTGCATTTAAAAGGGTTTTGATTTAAAGGGTGGGTTGCCATACCGAACCATCAAACCCGAAGTCTGTGGAGAGGCTCGTACCAAACAAGAGTAAGGCCGATTCCTAGTCCATTTCCTCAAGTAGTGAAGGCCCTTGATACCAACAAGAGTAAGCATCATGGTATGGATGACGTCAATCGCTATCCATCCTTAGGCCCAAATAAGAATTAAGACCGTTTAGACGGGACGATTGGTCGAATGGGTTGGGTTGGGCCTAGGAAGGCCGAATAAAACGGTCTAGGAAGACCGAGTTATGAAAACCAACAATTGTCTTGTACAAACTATTCCCTAACCTTGTTCAAGTTTCACCCTTGCTACACGTAAGTGTATTATCCCAGAGTCGCCAAAGCGTGTGGACAGAGGGCCCACGGGGCGCTTGGGAGGAAAAGAGAAACAAGCGTTTGCATTTTTGTATGGAGTCGCCACCAATTTTTATGGGAAATTGGAACCGTTCGAATACCTCGTGTCATGTCAAGACACAAAGTAGAGACATTAACACCAAGCAATCGTTGCCCTTAGCATTCTATGTCTAGAATGACTCTCGCGGATGCCAATGAACACGGGTGTTCACAGATATCTGGAGTAAGGGGTGAGGGTACGTATTAGGAAGCTCTTTTGATCGAACACCTAATCCCGCCCGCCTCAATAGCGGCCTCTACTAATGATTAGGGAAGTTATTCATACTTGATATATCGTCGGCTATATGCATGCAATGCAACATGCCAACATCCAAGTTTTAATCCTAGCATGTGAGAATTAATACTAAGTCGGTGGACAATTAATTTAGCAAACAATTGGGTCGAATTAGGATTTAGTGTTCAATTACATGTGAAAACATACAAATGATACAAGAAGTACAATAATTATAAATTACAATAATGAAAATTACAATAATTACAATGGATTAGGCGATTTATGTCGAAAATACCTTTAAAACGGAAAATTTGAGAAAAAGAATAAAAGAATAAAAATTACGAATGTAATGAAGGCGATAATACGGGTAATAGTTGATTATATGTAGACTAATTGAACTAGGTCAAGGCGAAACGGAGTTCGGGGACGAAATTCAGCCAGAACAAAGAGCAAAGAAGAGTGCGTCGCAGAATAAGCGCGCAGACAGCTGCGTCTGTTCTTGGCTTCGATTCGGTCATGCACAACCGTAATTGCAAGCCGTTAATGTTAATTGGTGAATTTAATGATCGATTGATGATATTTACTCGGATGAAAGTGATTAATAGGTTATTTATCATATGAATGGGTCATGAAAACAGCAAAACATGAATAAGACGGAATTAAACGAATTAAGATGGATTAATTACAGGAGTGAAAAATATTAACAAGCTAAACAAATTAAATCAATTAATTAGGTTAGATACGATGGATTAATGACGAATATACGATGAATACGACAAAAGACAGATGAAAACTATATCAAAGACGAATTCCAGAAACCCAATATTGATGAATTGAATCTCTACAACCCGGAATTGAATTTAATGACGAAAACCCGCAAATATTGGATTATTTGGGATTTAAGTCGGATTTGTGATGATTAACACATATTAATGATGATGATTATAAATATACATGTGAATTATACGCTATCATGATGAAGAATTAACAAACGAACGAAACAAAAGAAAAGAACTTGACGAACAACAGAGGACTAACGAAGAAGAAAGGAAGCAGGAACTGCGGCAGCCTCACGAAGAGGCGCAGCAGGAACTCCGCTCCTTCGAAGAGGCGCAACAGTTGCTGCGTCTTTTCTCGACGGTTATCTACTGGAAATCCGTAAAAAAGAGGTTTTAAAGCATGGTTTTAGAAATCGGTTTTAATGGTATTTTCGACATAAACCTTACAATTGATGATGATACAATAATTGAAATACAATAAATAAAATGAGAGATTACACCCTCAGACTTACATGTTGACGAAACGAGAAGGACTAAGATATCGATTAGTGATGCTCGACGCGAATGCAAAGAAAGTGCCTTCGTAAGAGGAAAACGATTAGATTAATTAAGTCGATTGATGTGGAGTTGGTCAAATTGGTCGGTCATGCAAACGAGGCTGGTACTCAGAAGGATCTGAGCTTACGTGGTCGAATGTTCAAGCACGTAGATGCCAAAAAGTAAGAACAAAGTCTAGAATGCAAAGGGAGAAGAGAAGGGCGGACACTCGCGTGAGAAATATGAGGAGCGAAGGCTCCTATTTATACTAATCACGTGGAGGAATTAGGGTTTCGGAGACTCTTTGGAAGTGAATCTCGGAAAGATATGAAAAAGATACGAGAAATACGCAGAAAAGGGCCTCGGAAGAGGCGCAGCAGCCACTGCGTCTCTTGGAAGAGGCGCAGCACCTGCTGCGTCTGTTCCCAAGGGGTTTCCTCCTGCGGAAGGAAGATTTCCGTGTTTGAGTTATGGTAGGACGGAAATAATTCGGTTTTCCTTAATATCTTATGTGAATATTACGGGAAATTGTTTGCCAAAAGATAAAATTGTGAAATATGGAATAGAAATATCCGGAACATTCCAGAACATTCTGACTCGGGATTTAACGGTTATCAGAAAATGGAGACGGTTTTAGGCCCGGACTCCGAATGTACTCTAATTACTGTCAAAACGACCGTATCGGGACGTAGATGACCACTAAGAGGTAGATATTAGTATTTGAGCAATCACTTGACGATAATCTTACGAATTGTCACAAATCGTTCCGCGCACCAAACATGCGGCCCAATCATCACCGGGTGGTTTGTGAGAGGTGCAGAAATGAGGTATCTACACATCGTCATAATCCTGCCATGGATTCCCTAATCCTAACATATTGGAAATTAGCTACTCACGTTATTAATGGTGTCAACAATAATAATAATAATAGGCATGCTAATTAGAGACATAATAAAGTAATAACAATCAAACATAAACTAGACTAGGGAAAGAGTAATGAAAGAACGAAAGATTAATGCAAAAAAAGTATTAAGATCAAGAGTAGAATAATGATTCCAATCTTAAGATTCCGGCGTAAAGAACGATCCAAAAAGCAAAAGGTTGAGAGATTAAGCAGCCAAAGTAATTAAGGGAAGTGTTAAGTGTAAAGAGGATGTTTTCAAGATGTTTATTAACCTAATCTCGACTCCCTTATATAGGGAAGCAAAAATACTTAACAAAATAAACTAACACGGGTTACTAAAGCCCGCATAAGACAGCAAACCTCTCGATCGAGTGGATTCAGACCACTCGATCGAGTGGATTCAGACCACTCGATCGAGGTCTTCTCCAGCAAATGTATTCGATCGAGCAATTAAAGCTCTCGATTGAGGAACTCCAATAAGGCACATATTGATCGAGCTCCTGGGATCACTCGATCGACCACTCGTGTCAGCCAAACCACTCGATCGACACTCAATTCTTCTCGATCGAGTGCTCTTCCACCAAATCAGCCTCTAACTCGTCTTTGGCAGCTTCCTTGACGCACTCGAAGGCATGACTCTCGCTTCAATAACTCCCCTCTCCCCATAATGCATGCTCAACAGGACGAATAAGGCGCGGTTCCACTACTTTCAGGTTCATTTCTACAAATTAGACAAAACCGAACAAAGTAGCCAATTCGGGGCATTTTGCAATACATAACGATACAAAAAGGCATAGAAATGCGTGCAATAAAATGCTAAATAGTCTATAAAAATTGCACGTATCAAATCTCCCTAAAGCGAACCTTTACTCGTCCTCGAGTAAACTAAATGCAATCTAATGGAACGGAAAAGAAAACTCAGAGCTAGCTATAATTTGTCTACTTGAACCAATTTAATACAATAAAAAATTAACAGTCATAGCTACAAGAGTCATTACGCAAACGAGTTATAAGATGTCCATAAATAAAGTTGACCTATCGACCTTGCAAGACCAACAAAATCGGACTCTCACGGGGTCACTCTTCTGTCATGAAGCAAAGGGTGAATATATATGTGTAAGAGAGAAAGAGAATACAGTCACTCACCTAAACTGCGACCTACATAACATGCATGCAACAAAAATGATAAACGATTCAAGCACTATACATACATTCCAACCAACAATGTCCGTCACAGCCGAGGGCTTACAAACATTATGGGAAAGTGAGGCTACAGGTGAGAAAAGGCAAAACAGATTATGAAAATGTGGAGGTAAAGCGTCAAGCCAATTTCTAAACAAGACCAAATAAAACCATCCAAATCTCAGTTGACTAGAGAATAAACGCAAGTGCCCTTCATTGACACACAACTCACTAACCAAATACACTATCTCCTCAAAAAAGATGTAAATAAGAATAGAGGAGTGAGACCGTCACAAACTTCCATTTTATAATACGGTCTCATTTATTCAAACAACTAGCTTTTTTCATTTTTTTTCTTCTTTTTCTTCCTGCATCAACTCTGACTTTTTTTTTTTCATCATTTTTTTTCTTTTTTTTTTTACACACGTTTCATTTATTTTTCTTTATCTCATTCTTCTCATTTCACCAACTCCAAACAATACAAATGAGCCAAACTCGCAACATAATAAACATACCACAAAAGTCACATTAAACTAGCTTGACTGGGCAGGCTAAATTTTCGGTGTAGCTAATGGGTCAAAAAGGCTATATTTGGCTAAAGTGGAGCTAAATGGGTGAAAATGAAAGAAGGGGAAAATTTGCAAGCACCTCCCTGTATGTGACACCGACCACAAACCCGAATGCATGCATTTGACAAGATATCGAATTTCATAAATGTGCAAAAGTGATGACATGTTATGCAAGGAGTATTACTCTCAATTCCTAATGAACTGGTCATGAATGTCACCAATTACAAGGCTCTAAAACTCAGAAATTGTAAGTAGGTTGCCAATTTATCAAGTCAAGTCTACACAGTCAGCTAAATTTTGAACAAAAACGCGTAGATATGCGCAAGACTAAGCTAATAACTGTCAATAAAATTGCACGGCTCAAGTAAAAATGACAAGTTAAAGTGCAATATCATCACTGAAATATATCGTTCCGACTCAACCTATATGCAAAATGAAACGTGAATATTTTTTTGATTTTTTGAAATTTTCTAATTTTTTGATTTTTTTTTTTAAAAAAGAAATAAATACAATGCAAGCAGAAAAAAGTAAACGTGAATGCAAAAACAAATGCAAATGCAGACTCAAAGGATACAATACCCTCCCCAAACCAAAACAGACAACGCCCTCGTTGTCCTCTAGCATACACCAGCAGATATATAATGGGAAGGGGGTAAAAACAACCAATAAATGCATGAAAAACAATAAATAAAAAGGAGACAAAAATAAATAAAAGAGCAAGAATGTACATACAAAACACGAACTTCCCCAAACCAGCTAGAAAACAGGGGAAGTGAGTAGAGCAATAGCTACTCATCATCGTAGTCATCCTCGTCCACCACCGTGAAGTCTGGATCCATCTCCTGCTCCCTCCTCCTCGTCTCCTCGCCTCCTCTGCAGCTGTGTCCTCCTCATTGGTTGACTGTGGGTACCCCTCAGCTGGGTACCGATAGAAAGACGGGTGCAGCTAGCCCTCAGGAATAGGACATCCTCTCCTCATGTGATACTCGTATAAAGGTAACAAAGAAAGTGAAATGTCTCGCTCCATACGAGTCTACCTGGTAAGAAACTCATAAAGCAAACTGTCACGGCGCCCTTGGTATAGGACCTCGGACGCCACAAAAGGTGGAGGGGGAATAAAATTAACCGGATAGACCGGCTGTGAAGTGTCAGGAGTAGGAGTGGGAGTAGGAGTGGGAGTAGGGATCGGTGTAGGAATGGCCGTGGAAGTCTGGCCACCCGTAGAAGGTGTGGATCCCTCTCCTATCTCAGGTCTCTTCCGCTTCTTAGAAGCGGACATGGTATGAGGTGGAGCAAGTGGGAGGTGGAAAAAGGGTAGTGGTGAAGGTATCCTGCCCTTAACAGTGGGCAGGGGGACAAGACGGGGTAAGGTAGTTCAAGGTAAGACCTCGAACAAGGAACCACATATCTTCCAAGCCCGCTGGTAAGAAGCAAGCCAAAACATAGACAGCATAGTGGCAAGGTCAAGGTACCTATCAGTATCTAGGTGCTGTAAGTCACGAGGAAAGGCGGGGAAGATAGAGTGGACAAGAAAGGTGGATATGCCACCGGAAACAATGGTGCCCGTCGTCTTCTGTCCCACATTATGAAAATATTGAGCAGTCAAGTAAGCAATGTTAAGCAAAAAGGGACTCTCGCTATCGATGTTCAGATAGCCCTCAAGAATAGACAACTCAATGTTGTTCACATTGTTCGGTTCTTTACGGCCAAAGATGGTCCCATCAATGAGACGCAAGAAGTAACGGGCTGGGAAAAGGTGGACATGCGCGAGCTTGCGCTCCTCAAAACTGGTCTGTGCCAAGGTCCTCCACAACATGCGGATGACCTTCCTAGGAGGGTTAGAGTCACCTGTAAAAGACAAACCTAACCTATTGCCGAACTCAGCTAGGGTCCAGGTCATGGTCCGGTTAAACAACCGGAAGAAAACATATGAACTACCCTGGTCAGTGGCGTAGGCACCAGCAGAAAAGGTGAAGAAGCTAAAAAACTCGAGGGTCAGCTCCTTATAGGTTGTGGCACACATGGTAATCAGTCCAGACATCCCCGTCCCGTTCAGTGTCTCAACTACGGGCTCGTAAATACCTAACCTCTCAATCGACTTACGACAGAAAAACTTTGGTGAAGCAAAATCACAATTCTCTAAAGCAAAGAAAAGATTACGATGCATAGCATTAATGAAGCGTACCTTGGGGTAATCGGGGTGCGAGTCAAGTGAGTCATCGACATGGATCGTGACCTGGCCAGAAGTGGGTGTGGCGCGTCTGCGACCCCGTCCTCTAGTACCTGAGGAAGCAGCCCGTCCAGTGACGGAACGAGGTACTAAGGCAGCTCGATAAGCGGCTGTGACTGTTAGTGACGACGCAACAGGGGCAGTCACCGGAGTAGACACGGTACCAGCAGTAAAAGGAGCAGCTGTACTAGTAGAGGAAGCAGAAACAACGCTGGCAGCAGTGCTAGCCGAAGCATTGGCAATGCTGACAGTGGCATAAACAATGGACACAGAGCTAGTCATAACAGAAAAGGAGCTATCAACAACAGTAGTAGTAGTACCAGCACTAAAAGTAGGAAGGACAGCAGGAAAAACAGTGGTACTAACAGTCAGAGTGACGGTGGTAACAACAGGGACCACCGTCTAACTCGTGGATGGGGTAGCAGTCGAGCTAGTCGAGGGAAGGGTGATACTTTCCATCCTAATAAAGCAAGTAATGGGGAAAATGCAATCAATTAAACAGGCGAAACAAGAAATCCCGGCCCCAAAATCAGTCGGGTTTTCGAACAATTTCACAAAACCCTAAACCTAATTCCTTAACAATGTCGAAAATAATCAAATAAACAACAAAGGAATGAAGGAAATACTTACTTGATGATTACCCACAACAATTAAGCAATAAAATCGTCAAGAATGGATGCAAAAGACGGATTCCAATCAGAAACCCGCAAAACTCTAATCGCCCAAATTGACTACAAAAAGAGGAATTTTAAGAGGGAATTTGAGGGCAAATGTCGATATAATAGCAAGGAAGACGATGTGGGTACTTGATTTGGTATTAGGGCAAGATTTATGGAGCATTTTGGGGTTATGTCGCACGAAGAAAAGGAACAAATAAAGAATGAAAGAAAAGAATGAAAAATAGAAGTGAAAAGAATTCACTCCCTGCGTGTAATAAGCAATTTCTCTCGATCGAGTAGTTTAAAACCCCTCGATAGAGAAATTTGGCTTTCATTCTGCTCGATCGAACAACTTTCCTCTCGATCAAGTAATCCTCATTTTGACAGTTCGATCGAGTAACTGAATCTACTCGATCGACCACTTTTCTTGGGCATTCCTCTCGATCGAGTACAAAAAGTACCAAATCAGCCTCTAACTCGTCTTTGGCAGCTTCCTTGACGCACTCCAAGGCATGGCTCTCGCTCGAATAACTCCCGTCTCCTTATAATGCATCTTTGAACAGACGAATAAGGCGCAGTTCCACTACTTTCAGGTTCATTTCTGTAAATTAGACAAAACAGAACAAAGTAGCCAATTCGGGGCATTTTGCAATACATAACGATACAAAAAGGCATAGAAATGCATGCAATAAAAGGCTAAATAGTCTATACAAATTGCATATATCAGTGAGAGATATAGTCACGTGTTGAGTAATATAAAAGTAAGTGTATATGGGCAAGGGTGATGTAAGTGGAAAGAAACGTGAGAATGCAAAGATTGAAATGAGGGATGCGAATAGTGGCAAATGTGTAAGGATTATCGAGGGAGACGGTTAGGGTTGTGCTACTTAAGGATATATATAATGAAAGGTCGTTGTAGCGGGATGGAGAAGCGTGGTATATAGTTAACCTAGATAAAGTTATGTCGCGACGTGGATTTGTAGATAGTGATTGAGTTTGGAAATTTGGATTATCAAGAGGTGAGCCTATTGTGTAATTCTTGGGCAATTAACGGTATGAGGTGATTTTTTTTGGTTTTCTACAGATACGAAAGGGAGATACAACTAATTAAAGAGTAACCGTCAGTTGTGTGGACTTAGTGGTGACATGCGTGAGTGAGTAGTATGAGGGGAGAGGATCAGTGATAAGAAAAAATGAGAAGCTATTGATGTGAATTAATGGAATTTGAGTTATGGAGAAACAAGAAGGTAATTGGATTACTAAAGATTTAGGTAGAAGAAGGAAGGAGATGAATTATTAATTGGTATTATTGAATGGAAGTAAGTTGGGAGAACGTTGACCAAAGTTATGGAACATGTGATGTGACCATTATTTGCGCACATTTAGTCCCCTAATTGAGCCTATTTTGCATACTATTATAACATTCTATGGCCATTTTATCCGTCAAAACCTTCCTATTTGCTTTTCTATCGCATTTCATATATTTTGTAGAAAAGGAGATAATAAGGCGGAAATTCCCGTCTTTCGTGCATATTTGGAAGCTTACTGATGATATTAGATGGACTAGTATGAAGAGGAGGCAAGAATGATGACCAATGACGTAAGAATAAAGATTATATAGAAGGATCATAAGGTTTAAAGCAAGGAGGAAAAGCAAGGAAGCCATTCATGAAGAAAATTGCTCGGAACGCAAACCAAGAGTTGCTCCTTTGGCTCTGAAAATATGCTAGATGGAACGGCGTCGAAAAAACAAGCGATCTAGGCTTTTGAATCACTCCAATAGGAGTCCGGATGAGAAAATGACGTCCGTTTTACAATCCGAGCTCAAACAAAGAAGCTGTACAGGAATCCGCGCGTCCCGCGCTGAAGACGCTCGGATTGTCCCAAATCCGCTCGGATTGCTCCAAATCCGCTCGGATTGCTCCAAATCCGCTCGGATTCCTCCCTTGCTACAATCCGAGCGTCTTGCTCCAAATCCGCTCGGATTCCCTTGCTACAATCCGCCCGTCCCGACACCAATCCGCCCGGATTCCAGTCCAGCGCAAATTCGTTCTTCAAGCTTTCAAGAAAGACGCCCTTCCTTCGAAAAATACCGGCTCCTCCCTGCTCTAAACTCAAAAGTGTAATTACTAAATTAGCCTTAGTTAACCCTAAATGCATCTACCTAATTTCCACTATAAATACCCCATTTGTAATAATCCTTGGACACAAGTTTTTAGGATAGAAAATCCTTCTTTAGATTAGATTAGGAGTAGATTAGAATAGATTACTCTTTAATCTTTCCACAAATTACACATTAATCTCTTCTTAATTATTGTTCAAGTTTATTATTCAAGTTTATTATTGGGTAATTGAAGATTATTGGGTTATTATTGGGAGATTGACAACCTTCCATCAATCATCAATTTCTTCTATTATTCTTTGCATTATTATTTTGGAATCTCCATAGGTATAACTCTCTTAATCCTTGTTTTAATTATTGTTAATCTTTCTTACTTGTTCATCATGTTTTACCTTGTTAATATGATTGACAACCTAGTTAGCATGTTAAACTTGATAATGAGTGAGTAGTTACTTAGCTAGGATTAGTGGGTAATTAGGGGAAACCAACATGGGGAATGATTCATGCTTAAATTAATATGCTTTCATGGTTTATTTGCTTGCTTGTTATGATCTCAACTCATGCACATGTTATGTTTGATGAAATGCTAAGCCTATGAATCCTTGCATTTACTATTATCTCCTATCTTTTCAATGAGACTTGTAAGACATAACCCAACTCGAGTCTCATTAGACCATGCATGTTGTTGAGTAGGGAAGATTAAGTTGACTTGTAGGTGTTGTACAATCTAATCGATTCGGCTCCGGGACCCAAACTTTCCTAGGATTGTAAGATATAACCCAACTCAATCCATCACAACAATAATTGCTTGCTTATAATTTGAGAACATGTTTGTATGATCAATTCCCATGAATCCCCTATGACCCCATGATATCCTAGCATTTTTAATCCATTGTTTACATCTTTCCTTTTGTTGCTTGTTTATTGCATCTATTAGATTAGAATCATCATTCCATTATAATTGTGACAACCCCAAGCACAACCATAATTAGATTGAATAATTTGAGTAACCACCGTCCCATGGATCGACCTCGACTTACCACTAACTAGTTGTATGTTGAGTATTATAAATGTGTTTGATTGGATGAGTGACGACCTCACCCGGATCAAAATGGCGCCGTTGCCGGGGACGGTGTTGTTTATTTGAATTGTTCTTTTGTCTAGTTTTAGTTGTGCTTCTTTTTCTTGAGTTTTATTGTACTTGTTCTATTTCACATGCTCAACATGTCTACATTCAATTTTTGGCAATATGAAAATGAGTCATTTGATAAATATGTTGCAAGATTTGAAGATTATATGACTCATGCTTGGCATCATGGTTTTACTCTTTCAAATTATGAAGCATGTTGTGTTGTTTATGATGGCATGAACCATGAAACCCGCAACTTGGCATTTCACTTGAGTGGTGGTAGGATATGTGAGATGAGTTGTGAGGAATTTTGGGAATTTGTTGAGTTCATGACCATTCATTGTCTTAAGCAAAGTATACATGACATATTTGAGAGTGCCAAGGAAGGTATAGAAGCGATAAAAAGCACATTTCAAAAATTCATTGAGGAAAACTATGATGAAAATGAGATTTGTGAGGATGAGAAACCTTCCTATAACCTTGAACCAACCCACTTTGTCCACAAAATTACCCCACCTTGGGAAGATGGAGTGCTAGATGAGGAGAGTGATGATGAGGAGGAGTACATTTTTGATTGTGAAACTAATGCTTGGATGCCATCATCCTACTCTTCTTGTGTTTCAATGAAATCAACCTCCATGGATTTTGATGTTAATGGGCAAAGTGAGAATGATATGGATGAGAGCTTGAGAGAAAACTCACCCTTTGAGGATGACATATTTGAGGGAGACAATTGTGTTGAACTTGGTGAGCCTTGTTACGACAACCCCTTTGATAATGGACCTTGTTGGGATGAGGAGTATGATGAGGACATTTGGGAACCCCAAATAGACACCCTTAAAATCACCTTGGATGATAATGAGAGTACTTGCATTGAATGTGGTGATTTTGACTATTTGGAGGATGAGTAGAGAGAATTGCCAACCAACTACCCATTTCATGTTCCTACCATCCATCATTTTTCTTATGATTTTTGTCATAATGTTCTTGACATGCTTGTTCGGTCTCTTGCTTGGGCATTATTTCATTGCATAATCTTGTGTTGCTATGCATGCCTATTCATGTCCCACTCCCAAGAATTTGACCGACTTCTACGTGCTTTGAGTGCTAGTGATGATTTTCCATGAAATTGTTTATTAATAATCTTTGGTTTGATGGAGTTCCTTAATAACCATTAATTTGTATATATGCATTTAGTGTAGTTTGCATTGTATTATATCTCGCATGATTCATATAGTTAGTTGCATATAGACTAGAATTCATGCATAATCACTAATGACCAATCCTATTTCTTTTCTACACTAGAAATAGTGTTTAAATCGGTTTGGGGAGGTTTGATCATAAGTGACCATAGTTTACTAGAAATCATGCATCATATAGTATAGTTTAGATTGCATTCATTTGTTATATATGTCATATAGAATTGCATTTAGTTAGAGCATGCATTCATTCATACCATATCATTGCATTTGTACTTTATTTCAAAAAAATCAAAAATCCAAAAACATGTATTTCTTTTTCATTCCTACTCCTACATGTACATTGAGGACAATGTCCAAAATAAAGTGGGGGATGGGAATTTATATTCCAAAAATGCATAAAAATATGTCTTTTAATTTCATAAAAACAAAAACCATAAAAATTTTAAAAATTGAAAAATCCAAAAACAAGTTCATTTCCTTTTCAGTGTAGTCTTGAACATATTGTTTTGTATATATTGTGTTTGTCATTCCTTTTTCACATTGATCGACTACGCCACATCCGAGACATGAGGATATTGAAGACCGCATGGTATGATCTTTCCAATCTCCTTTTTCCTCTTTATGTTAATGACTATGTGGCTTTATTTTGATTGATGCGGTATAACAATGTGAACATAGGACTTGCATTTAGTTTATATGTCATATTAGTTGGTAGAATCATATGCATTAGGATGTATAAATGTTAGTTGCATCATGGCATGTAGTTTGCATGTTAGAAAAATTTTGAGAAACCGTCTATTTGGGAAGCTTGACAAGTGTATATAGGCCCTAGTAGATGCTTTTTGTTCTTAAGACTTTGCTTGTTAGAATACTTGTAAAACACCCTAGGATGTGTCATGCTAGTATCCTTTGACCCATGGTTTAAGGCCTAGTCAAGAGTACCTTGTGGTGTGATAACTCCTTGGCTACCGTTTATTCCATGGTGACCCTTGAAACCATGCATCCATCCATCCTTCATCCATGTTCTACCATACAATTTTGTCATCAAAAGGGAATGGGCACAAAAACAAATCAATTTGAGTTCAATGAAATGAAAAGTGAAAGGAAGTTTGCAAAAATGCATCAAATGAAAAGAGGAGCAAAAATAGACTCCTAAAGCTTCAAATACAAGGCACCCTCGTTACTAATTGGGGTGACTTTGAAAATGTTCAAAAAGAAATGCAAAAAAGTTGTCAAGTATTGAAATGCCAAAAATCAAAAAGGAATGGCAAAAAGAAAGTATTCTCAAATGTCAAATGCCACATGAAATTGGGAGGAAAAACAAAAATGAAAGCAAACTCCCAAAGTGAAACTCAAATATCTATCGATCCCTTTATCCATCGTATCCATTTTTGTGCATGGTAGAGAGGGGATGACCCTTCTTCTTGTCTAGGCAAGAGGGGGAATTCCGCGATCCTCCAGTGTTTCTAACACCATAGGGAGTCTATTCTTGACAAAAGCATTTAACGATTGAGGACAAAGGTACCCTAGCTTGACACAATTTGGAGGTGATTTATTGGTATCCTTCTAGGCTTAGTAGTTTGAAGAAATTGCATCTATGAAGGAGTGTGTACCCTTGAATTGCTTCCCTTGTAGATAATTTCCGCCACTTAGATGAGTAAATTGGCTATTCTTTTGTAGATGCATCCATTATTTGATTTTGTGTGCTTTAATGCTTGGATGTGTCACCATTTTGGCAAGACCCACCTTGCCTTGCAAGAAGGCATCCTACCTCATGGTTGTCTTGTTGTGAGTTGAAGGGGCGGAGTGAGACCCGCTAATTGTCTCATATCGGCTATATTATTAGGTTAGTTTAAATAAAGGTCTAGTTTTAGTCACCTCTTTACTCGGGACGAGTAAAGGTTCGGTTTGGGGATATTTGATGTGACCATTATTTGCGCACATTTAGTCCCCTAATTGAGCCTATTTTGCATACTATTATAACATTCTATGGCCATTTTATCCGTCAAAACCTTCCTATTTGCTTTTCTATCGCATTTCATATGTTTTGTAGAAAAGGAGATAATAAGGCGGAAATTCCCGTCTTTCGTGCATATTTGGAAGCTTATTGATGATATTAGATGGACTAGTATGAAGAGGAGGCAAGAATGATGACCAATGACGTAAGAATAAAGATTATATAGAAGGATCATAAGGTTTAAAGCAAGGAGGAAAAGCAAGGAAGCCATTCATGAAGAAAATTGCTCGGAACGCAAACCAAGAGTTGCTCCTTTGGATCTGAAAATATGCTAGATGGAACGGCGTCGAAAAAACAAGCGATCTAGGCTTTTGAATCACTCCAATAGGAGTCCGGATGAGAAAATGACGCCATTTTACAATCCGAGCTCAAACAAAGAAGCTGTACAGGAATCCGCGCGTCCCGCGCTGAAGACGCTCGGATTGTCCCAAATCCGCTCGGATTGCTCCAAATCCGCTCGGATTCCTCCCTTGCTACAATCCGAGCGTCTTGCTCCAAATCCGCTCGGATTCCCTTGCTACAATCCGCCCGTCCCGACACCAATCTGCCCGGATTCCAGTCCAGCGCAAATTCGTTCTTCAAGCTTTCAAGAAAGACGCCCTTCCTTCGAAAAATACCGGCTCCTCCCTGCTCTAAACTCAAAAGTGTAATTACTAAATTAGCCTTAGTTAACCCTAAATGCATCCACCTAATTTCCACTATAAATACCCCATTTGTAATAATCCTTGGACACAAGTTTTTAGGGTAGAAAATCCTTCTTTAGATTAGATTAGAAGTAGATTAGAATAGATTACTCTTTAATCTTTCCACAAATTACACATTAATCTCTTATTAATTATTGTTCAAGTTTATTATTGGGTAATTGAAGATTATTGGGTTATTATTGGGAGATTGACAACCTTCCATCAATCATCAATTTCTTCTATTATTCTTTGCATTATTATTTTGGAATCTCCATAGGTATAACTCTCTTAATCCTTGTTTTAATTATTGTTAATCTTTCTTACTTGTTCATCATGTTTTACCTTGTTAATATGATTGACAACCTTGTTAGCATGTTAAACTTGATAATGAGTGAGTAGTTACTTAGCTAGGATTAGTGGGTAATTAGGGGAAACCAACATGGGGAATGATTCATGCTTAAATTAATATGCTTTCATGGTTTATTTGCTTGCTTGTTATGATCTCTACTCATGCACATGTTATGTTTGATGAAATGCTAAGCCTATGAATCCTTGCATTTACTATCATCTCCTATCTTTTCAATGAGACTTGTAAGACATAACCCAACTCGAGTCTCATTAGACCATGCATGTTGTTGAGTAGGGAAGATTAAGTCGACTTGTAGGTGTTGTACAATCTAATCGATTCGGCTCCGGGACCCAAACTTTCCTAGGATTGTAAGATATAACCCAACTCAATCCATCACAACAATAATTTCTTGCTTATAATTTGAGAACATGTTTGTATGATCAATTCCCATGAATCCCCTATGACCCCATGATATCCTAGCATTTTTAATCCATTGTTTACATCTTTCCTTTTGTTGCTTGTTTATTGCATCTATTAGATTAGAATCATCATCCCATTATAATTGTGACTACCCCAAGCACAACCATAATTAGATTGAATAATTTGAGTAACCACCGTCCCATGGATCGACCTCGACTTACCACTAACTAGTTGTATGTTGAGTATTATAAATGTGTTTGATTGGATGAGTGACGACCTCACCCGGATCAACATGAAAGTAAGGATTCATGGAAATGTACGATATCATCATTAGAGGTGTGAGTTAATGGTTATAAAGGAGTTTAGGACGACATGTTAGCCGTGAGTTTTGAGGTATTATGGGAGTAAGAGGTTGGTAGAGTGTTTGTACGATATGAGATTTTGATAGAGAGTTAGCTGACGATACAATTAAGGATAGAATTGGAAATAATGTTAAGGTAAATGTTGTTGATGGATTTGATGTTCGTCATTTGGGATGATAACCAAAGACGGGAAACGGATTGTTATATTAAGAAGTGATAATAAGAGAGTAGTTGCAAGAAGGATAATGTTCAATAGGGAAGTTAGTAGATCTAAAAAGGTTGATTTTGTGGAGATTTGATTGGTATGTATGGTTATGAGGGGGTATAATATGGGGATATAGGAGGTGGTTGCATTGCTAGTAGTTGGGTACCTATGACGATATGGTTACCTTTACCGGGTAGTGATAATTGTGCAGTTGGGAGGATATGCTATGAAGGGCATATCAGTTAAGCTCGGGTGAAGGATATCCATTATCAAGTGGTAACTTACGTGATCAGGATTCACTAGTTAGATTCGATTATGATTCCATGATGTGTGTAAATCTTTGTGTGAGGTTCTGACCTCACGAGTAAAAGTATGGATGATATTCATCAGGTTGTTATCTGTCATTCAGTGTAATATGTTTCGTTGTGATCTAGTAAAATGGTTTTAAGGAAGTCTTCTGGTCAAGGAAGTTCTACTGAGTCAGTGTTTATGGGATTGTATAAGTTGCGATGACTATTGATGTGGTTGTTGTGCCTCGGGTAGCGATCCGGGCACGGTACTTCGTGTTTGTGGTGTTGTTGCGATGCCGCCATCGGTTGTCGTGGAGTAGGTGGGATACTGATGAGACGAAATTTCAAAAGCATATATCAATTATATAGATTGTTGTTTGTTTACTATTGTTTCTTGTCAGTGTCCGTCTGGGCATATAGTGTGTTGTTTTGTTTATTAATGTTTCTTACCAGTTTCGGCTTGGGAGTTAGGGTAGAGTAGAGTAGGATATTCTGTTTATGGGACACACTGGTGAGAAGTTGTTAGGGTACTTTCGATCTTATTTTTAGATGAGGCATTAGTTGACATAGTTGTGACAAGAGCTCCGTGGAATGTGTGTGCGCTTGAAAGTGGGCGGCAAGTGGATCATAATCTTTATTGGGAACTAGTATTATGTTAAGTCATGGATGATATTTACGCCAATAAACAGAAGCACTTGAGGATTTAGTGTGAGTGTGTGTAACAATTGTGGATCGTGAGTTATGATTGTGGAGATAAGTGCATCTATAAAGAAGTATGTCATTTTGCGATAATGGTTACGCTAAGGATTTTGTCGTATAGATTAGGTGGTGTGCGGAATGAATTGGGGTATGAGAACATCTACAGTAAGTGAACGTTGGATATAGGAATGGCTGTAGGTAGGTGTTGAGGCTATAAGCAGTTATCGGTGACATGCGGTGGTGATGAAGATAGTGAGAAGATATAGCTAAGGATTTAGTGTGGACATGTCCCCCTGCGTTTGCCACCCGATCCGTGGAAAATGGGCGGTCTTTTTGAAAGCCACGCTCGGCGGCATAAAATTGCTTTCGATAGGATCGTTTTAGATTGGTCGATTTTTCATCTCGGTAAAGGTCTCGAAACGATGCAAGAGATGTTCGGACTCGCCACCAAGCATTTGTGAGATGCTTGAAACCCGTTCGAATCCACTTTATACCTAGGTCAATCATGGCAAAAAGCGGTGTTTGACATAAGTATTAAAGATAAGGAATCGTCCCTCTTTAGCATCTTATCTCTAGAATGACTTCTGTACGCCCTGGATAAGGTCGTCCACTATCCAAAGTTTCTGAGTAAGAGGTGAAGGTACGTATTGGGAAGCCCTTTAATCGGACACCCAATCCCGCCCGTGGTAGCGGCCTCTACTGATCGATCTTGGTTGATTAAATGCAAAAATTGATAAAACGGGTAAATGCATAAATGCGCATCCACTAGTTTGAACCTAACATGTGAGCTTTCTATGTCGGTTTGTTTAATCCAAGTATCAAGTATTTGATGTCGAGTTGGATTTAATGTTGATTTGCGTGCAAGACGATAATTAAACATCCATTTACCAAATTAGGTTTATGGTGCATAACGTGATCCATTTGTCTTGGTAAGACGTTCTGCAAATGTGGGGTAAAATGAGCAGATTCATCATCTGATCCGTCCTGTATTCTGGTTAACCAAAGTTAGGATCGTCCTGGACAAATGGTGGAATAGGAACAAATTCTGCATCAGGCAGCCATAAGAGGTGCGAGCCTGTTGGCGATGCAAATGGGTCTGCCCTGGTTTGAAAATGGAAAAGTAAGTGGCCTATTTAGGCGCGGGTCAGAAGACGATGAAAGACGTCTTCTGGCCATTGAAAGAGTTCGTAAAATGTATTGAAAAATGGGTGTTTGAACCCGTCTTGATTTGAAAAGGCCTTTTAGGCCACTTTTATGCTAATTTGAAGAACGAGACTTGAATAATCGTCATTGTTTTGACAATATTCGACATCGGGTTCGATTTTGCAAGATTGACATGAATAGTTTTGAAAATGATTATGAACTAATTGTTTTAAGTTCATTTGTTTATAATTAGTCAACATTCATCATCGTACTCGGGTTGAAATCCTACATGGTATGTAGAACCAAGGATGACTTTGTGTTTGTGACTAACACATTTGTTTTGAAAATGTAAATAAATGAGAAAGGCTTTAAAATACCCTTCAAAATGAAAATAAATGAAATAAAAGGCTTTAAAATACCTTTTAAAATGTAATTAACCAAATATTATCACCGAAACACGGATTAAACCGTCATGGTATTAGGAACCAAGGGTGAAAGATTTTTTATGGTTAAAAACTTGTCCTAAAAATGATTTGAAATATTTGAAATGGTAAAAACCGATTACAAATATGAAATGAAAATAAAGGGAAGAAGAGACCAAACACGGTTGGATTTAGGTTGAGCAGGGGGCTTTAGGCGCGAGCCTATGTGCTACATAAGTAGCCTCTACCTCAACCAAAAATCCGGTTTTGGCTCATTTAACCCATGTTTGGACCATGTTATACTTGATTTAGCATGTTATAGTCATAAAACATATGAAAAAAATGATAATATATAAGAATTTTACACCCTCATACTTACATGCTAGACTTGAGACGAGAAACCGACGAAAGTGTATCAACTTGTTTAGCCGGAAAACTCGGTTTGAAAACTGTTTTAGCAAGTAAAAGAGTGTTTTTTAAGTTTAGTGATGGTGTAGTGGTCAAGATGGTCGGTCAAGTGATTTAATGCACGATGAAGGTACCAAACAATGTGTAAGGCTTGTGTTTACGATCGATAGGAGGTAAACACGTGTCGGTTGGTGACTTGAGAAGTCGAGTCTAGAATTTTAAGGGAGAAATGAGAGGGGCGGACACTCGTGTAACTCTCAAATGGTGGCATTTGAGGGGTATTTATAGAAAAATGGGTGGTTGTGTGTGTTTTGAGCGACGTGGCCGCATGGGCTGCTCAAAGAGAAGCGAGCCATCTCGCACGTCTTCGAGTTGTCTTGTCGCTATCACACAAGTGTAATAATGATTTGTTTTATCCCAGGATTTGGAAGAACTTGATTTGTACTTGACCATTTAAGATTCCGGGAAACCTTAAAATGGAAGCATTTGGAAAGTTTGTTTTTTGTGTTTGGCTCGTTATTGGCGTCGGAATTTAAATTTTGAGTAGGTTTTTGGTCCTGTGTCGGTTTTGACTCTAATTAGTGTCATTGCGACCCCGTCGTCATGTATTAAACACTCCAGTTACTTTTTAAAAGTTTAATAATGTTTTATTTTCGAAATCGTTTTAAGTTTTCCGACGTATAGTTGTACACAAACTGTCGATCAAACGCTGCGATTCCTAAGCATGTTGTAATCCGATAATCATTGGGTGTCTCAATAGATACAGGGTGTCTACATAGCCCCCACTTTGACTGAGGCTTGGACAGGGCGGAAGTCAAAGTAGAGCCCCCAGGTCAATCGAAAATTACAACCTGGAGATCGCAGCGATGTCGAGACGGCTCGAAAGGATTCAGGCCAAGGACCTGCTGTCGGGAAGGTCGACGCCAAGGTGACTCGAGGGTACGATCCGAGTACCTGTCATTGGGAACGATTTAGAGTCGTCGATTTGACCGTCGTGCGGGTCATTTAAAGTCCGTTAGACTACGTACAAAGGCTCGCCAGCCATAAGAAAGAGTCATACCTAAGGCATCTTCGGGGTATGTCCTTGAGTCATTTTTGTTTTACGGACAAAGGCTCGCCAGCTGCGGTGCGTATATGTATATGAAGAGGCTCGCCAGCCGCGGTGCGCATATGAAAGGGGCACGCCAGCCGCGATGCGTATATGAAAGAGGCTCGCCAGTGCGATGCGCATATGAAGGGACTCGCCAGCCGCAGTGCGTATATGAAAGGGGCTCGCTGGCCGCGGTGCGTAGTAAGGCTCACCAACTATATTGGGTGTGCGTGGTAAGGCTAGCCATCCATGTGCATTGTGAGGCTCGCCAGCCATATCGAATGTGCGTTGTGAGGCTCGTCAACCATGTGTGTTTTGAGGCTCACCAGCTATATTGAAGCTCGATTGATTGACCGTGTAGAAATAGTCGTGTTGGATGGGCTTATTTCGGGAAGTTGTTTGAATTAGCGAGCTTCGTGAGGAAGCCTCCGATATCCTATTGGGAAATCTCGGTGTTTGTATTGAATGTTTGTGACCTGGCCCCTGTGGTTGGCAGTGATTCTTAAATCTCGATGAGAGATAGCGGTTTTATTCCGTTGGTTTTGTAGGAAAGGGACAGATGTGTATTCTGTCGTTTGATGTGTGTTTGGGAAGGATGAATTTAATTTCGTCTTCCTACGATTTGAGATTGATGAGTGTTGTTGAAAAATTTGTGAGAATAGCGGGTTTGAATCCCGCTATTGGTTTTGTTTTTTACAGAGAAGGGTTTTTAATGCCGCCGTTGAAATTTTGAAAACAGTGAATTTTGAAATCGTGTTTGAACCGACAATTTTTATTGCCGTCGTTGAAATTTGAAGAAAATAGTGAATTTTGAATTTCACTATTATCGTTTTTGAAATGACGGTTTTTATTTCCGTCGTTGAAATTTGAAAAAATAGTGAATTTTGAATTTCACTATTATTGTTTTTGAAATGACGGTTTTATTGCCGTCGTTGAAATTTGAAGAAATAGTGAATTTTGAATTTCACTATTATTGTTCTTGAAATGACGGTTTTTATTGTCGTCGTTGACATTTGAAGAAATAGTGAATTTTGAATTTCACTAGTATTGTTTTTGAAATGGCGGTTTTTATTGCCGTTGTTAACATTTAAAGAAATAGTGAATTTTGAATTTCACTAGTATTGTTTTTAAAATGATGGTTTTTATTGCCGTTGTTGATATTTGAAGAAATAGTGAATTTTGAATTTCACTATTATTGTTTTTGAAATGACGGTTTTTATTGCCGTCGTTGATATTTGAAGAAATAGTGAATTTTGAATTTCACTGTTATTGTTTTTGAAATGATGGTTTTTATTGCCGTCGAAAATTTGAGGTTTGTGTGGGAAATTGGGCCAAAGCCCAAACTTTCGCTGAACAAAGCAAAGGAACACCCCATTGAGGCACAAGTCCTTTGGCGATAGAAGGAAGCTTCCCTATTTTTGTGGAAAAGACGCGAGAATGGGAAGCACTTCATTCTCACTTCGTCTTCCTCATAAACACGCGACAAAAACGAGAAAAATTGCCATTTTGGGTCTTCTTTCTTTCTTGAGTTCGTGCCATTGTCAACATGTCATCTCAAGGTATGAAAATCCTCTTGAATCCATTTGAATTTGTTGGTCTTTTTGTTGATTGAATTAGCGCAGAACCCTAAACCCTCAAAAATCGAATTGGGCATTTTTGATTAAGCCATTTTCAAGTAAAATTGATAATTGTATTAGGTTAGAAACCTGTTTAGGAGTATAAGCTGAGTTCTTTTAGTTTGCTTTTGGTACCCGTTCCCCCTCCCAATGCTTGAAAAACGTGAATGGAACGATGAAACCATCTCATTTCACAATGTCAAGTTTATTTGCTTGAGTTGTGTGCCCCACTTGGTTGTATTGTAGTCGTGGAAGACCATTTTTGCCATATTGAACCTTTGTTGGGGGGTATTATGGGCAAAATTGGAATTTTCGCTTTTGAAGCGGTCTTATGTCTGTCTAAAGGAGTGTCGTCTTGAGCTCAAATTGAGGCAATTTGTTTTGAAATGGACCTTAATGGTAGTTTAGGTCGCTTTGAGACGTGAATAAGTCACGTTGTTTTGTTGTGGCCGTATTTTGAAATTTTGACCCGTTCGTGCTTGAATTGGGGCAACACTGCCTTTTTTAGAGTGGAAAATACCCCATTGTGTCGGGAAAATTTTGGTTATTGGCAGACCTTGTGTGGGTCTCGAGTTTTCGTTTTTATTGTTGTTGTTTTGACTCGTCTTTTGCTTGAAAAGAAGGGCGAGTCATTTTTTGTGCGGATTGTGTGAATTGTTTTGTTGTTTTGCTTGGTGGGGCTTGGGCAGGATTGCCCTTGTCTTGTTTTGCAGGTTTTTTTTCTTTTTTGGATCTGTCAGTTTTGTTCCGTCGTAATGCCGAAATTTCGGCTGACGTTTTGTTTTGTCCTGATTGCAGGGGAGTTATCGGGGCCCACCGGGTCTGTTGGCGAGACTTCGGGGGACGAGGATGACTCTGGAGGGGCAGAGACGACTGTTTTTTGTTATAGGCTTGGTTGTGTTTCTCCATGGTGGCCTTTGCCCGGCTTTTGTTCGAGTATCGATCATTGGATGTTGTTTGCAAGGGTTCGGACGTTTGACGATTGGGGGTCAAGACGGGTGCATTGTTCTACGTTGCCCTCTTTGATCGTTGTTGAGTTCTGGTGATTGGGGTTCAACATCGGGGTAGCCCCCTATGTCATGGCTCCTTTTCATTGGTCGACGATTGCGAGTTAACGTCGGGCAATGCACCGAGTCACCACTCCATTGTCATGTCGTCCAAGTCCGCGGACATTATTTTCCTTTTGTCGTGGAGTAGGAACGAGGTATTACCGTCATGGTAACCACCCTCGCTTCCATTGTTTCCCCTTTGTTTTCTGTGTTGCTCCTTTTCTTTTCCGATCGAAAGGATAGGGAGTGCTTAGTTCGGTAGGTGGTAGATAGCCCCCAGTTCATTTGTTTTAGGCCAGTGTCTGTATGATAAATACTTGTACCGGATCCTGTTTGTATGGTCAGTCGTTTGTATTAAATGTGTCTCGATGTATTTTGCGTTAGGCGGTTTGTATATATGTGTTTTTGGTTGTGGTTTATTTGCGATTTTGGCTTTTTTTGTGTTGTGTTTCGGAGAAGCGTTGTCGGTGTTAGGTTCATATAGCTATTATTAGACTCCTCTAATAGTGAACTAATTAACTTCTTAATTATTTGTTCTTTAGATCTGTGCATGTATAACAAAATAAGAGATTTATAAGGAAAAACAATGTGCCTTACATTGTGATATGGCTCGAAATTAAGGGCACGAATAAGGTCACATTCCTTATTTGTTCTTGACCTATAATATGTTGGATGATCCTCCAAAATCCCAAAGAGGAGATTCTTCTTTGATTGCACCCAAGACTTATCCCTTAAACTAGTATACTAATTAACTAGATTAATACACTAGTACCCTTCAAATTAATTCTAATAATATATTTATTACTCCACTAGTAATTCTATAATGTGTTTAGAATTTATGAGGAACAATTTATGAAGATTCTAAGACATTTTAGAGAGTTGTGAGAGTAGTAGAGAGTTTACATGCATGAAAGAATAATGGTAGTGTGGTGTGTGTAATAAGAGAACAAAACTCTCTTAAAAGAGAGTAGAGAAACCGGTGGAGGCAAGAGGAAGGAGCCAAAATTGGCATCTTGCTTTTCACTTTTTCTCATCACAATACAATAGGCATGTAAGCTAGTCTTCACTAGCCATGATGATATCTATTTTACCTAATAAAATAACATCATCCTAACACCCAATACTACCCAATATTTCGGTCCATTTAACATAAAATAGACTACCATTTTATTTTGTCAATTTGTCATTTGTCACACAATATGTCACATGTAGTATGTAGTATGTTATTAATTAATTTAATGCATATTTATCAAATAAATATCATTTTATAAATTAATTAAATCACACATGACAAATTGACTTGTGATACTTGATCACATAAATCAAATGGGTCACATAATTATAATTCACAACATCTTGTAATTATAATTAACCATTTATTCTTATCTCTATTATTTCTCAAACAATAAACAATTTTAGTATTAAAGTATTTCAATTACTAAAATAAATCTTATTTAATACCATTACAATAAGATATAAATAATCTCTCTCACAATTGAATTGTTCAATTTTGGGAATTGATTAACTTGTATCATCATACAATTAATCTATTTGTCCATTAAGGGAATTTTTCTTTAGGTGTGACCTTAAGAGATCAACTGATCACCACTGTCAAACGACAGTAATGTCAAACTCTAGTTAGCCAATTATTACCGATTAATGACGATCAGTTGACTATATAATGAATCATCCCTTACATATTCTTAATATGAGATTTAAACATGTGATCGCACTATTGTTGAGGACACATACTCCAACAATCTCCCACTTGTCCGAGACAAGTGTGCGTCACCAATTCTCTTGACCTATTACAATCTCCCACTCAATACAAGGTGTCTCGCAGGCCGTTCCTGCACTTGATCATATCTTGAGTGATTTCCTCGATCTGGAGTGTAATTGTCTGGCCGGAATTATCTAACATAGATACCTTCTGAGTGTGGCCACGCATTTCCAGTTCACTACTCCTCGAGTGGCCTTGAGATTTCAAACGACCCTGACAAGGGGGTGGACAATTCCTATCGCACTATTCCCTTTGTTTAGCCACCGTTCATCTTAACCCAAAATATACCCATTTGACCTTATTTACGACAGTCGTAGAGCATAAATCAAAGCTAATCAGAAATTTGTGCCAACTTGGGCGAATAGTCTCTAGTCAAAAGAATTGACACATAAGAATACTATAGTAGCTCTTGCTACGACCAGGCTTTATGAATTACCAGAACTCTATAAGCGGTCATTGCCCGACAGAGTGTCCCACACAGTCTGCCTATGTGATCGACTAGTCATCCCATATGACTCTATGACACTTGAACTTGCCATCAATCGCATCACACTCTAGTTACTTCGAGACGTCACCTCCTTTTAAGTAACTAGATGTAATACTCCGTATTTATATGTCTTGGGGTACTCTATCGAGTAGCCCTTACTCTGTCGAGTAAGGGCAAGTTGCGAAGATAAACAGTTTCTGACCTGTTGGGCACTCGATCGAGTAGCTGGGGCACTCGATCGAGTAGGGGGGTACTCGATCGAGTCACTACAACAAATTGTCACTTGCGCCACGAATTATGCCACGGGAATTTATAATTCATGGCTAATGTTTGCTTAGCCACGGGAAAAACTTATTCATTATTTTGGAAAAAAATTTATGCCACGGGATAATTTTTCCCGTGGCAAAAAGTCACTTTCGCCACGAATTAGGCTACACCCGTGGCAAATAATTATTTTAGCCACGGGCTATGTCACACCCGTGGCGAAAGTTTATTTAGTCACGAATTGTTCCGTGGCAAATATTTTGTTAGCCACGAACTAACAAACACCCGTGGCAGTATCTTTTCGACTTAAATCAATGAAATTTAATCAAATATAATAATATGAAAATACATTTAAATATAAATTTTGAGAACCACTTTGATTAATTTAATTAATATTTTTATTGTTTTATGTACTTTAATAAGAAATTTTAAAATTTTATAAACTTATATGCAAGCAAAGAATTTGATCGCCTAAATTTTTTGATTTTTTTACAAATCACATTTATGTTTGGTAGGTTTTTTAAAACAATAATAATTTAAAAAAATTGTTTTAATATATAATTTTGTTTATTAAAGTCGTGAATTTCTTTTAATATCTTTTTTTAAAATTAAACTTTATAATCTTGAATAACAATCTTAAATGATCGTATCACATTTAAAGATATAACATATCAAATTGAATAAAAACCTTATTTCCATCTATGTTAGAGAAATGTAAAATGAATATATTGTTAAACTATTTCATTCAAAATTTGATTTCCAATTATTTGTAGGATATTTTTAGAAAATTTTGAATTTGATATAAAATTTACGGAAATTTCCCGTGGTACCCTTGAACTTTCAGATTAGACATGACACCCCTTATTTTATGTTTCTACATATGGTGTCCTTGTGTTTACCTTTTTCATTACTAGAATACCCTTTGGCGAAAATTCGTCATAACGCTCAATTACTCTTATAAGTAATTTGATGAATAATTAAGTATGTTATGTTGTTATTGTTATTGTTATATTATTTAGGTACTAAATGTTATTTTATTAGACAAAATAAGGATTTAGGTATTTGATGATGAATTGATAGTGCATTAGATAACAAAAAAAGGCGTCACAAGGCATATGGGTACCGGCGTTATGACGGAAGTTTGTCAACGAGTATTCTGGGACTGAAAAAGCTAAATATAGGGGTACCATATGTAAAAACTTAAAAAAAGGACACCATATGTAATCTGTCAAAATTCGAGGGTACCATGAACAATTTACATAAAATTTAACTCGCTGAGAAACAAAATTTCCAAATTTTTTTCATTGAAAATAAGCGCATTATAGAGAGAAATATAGAAATTATAATAATTTACACTCACATTTCCAAATAATGTGAAATTTTGAGAAAAGAAAGGGTAAACGATAAAAAAGAGAAATCGGTTTAGGAAAATAAGCGATTCTTTTGTACAATTGTCTTTTTCGTGTTTTTTGGGTAAAAAAGTGACTACTTTTTTTGTTAATACTGATCACTTTGGGGAAAAAAGACCTTTAGTTATAAAAAGCGGTCATTACTTTACCAAAAAATGGTCACATCAGGTACGACGGTTATACAATATAATTTGCATAGAAAAATATATGAAAAAATGAGTACATGAGAAATGAAAATAAGAATGTCGATAAAAAAAGAAATAAAAAAAATGTTAGGAAAACACAATTACGTTTACTTTTTGGAGAAAATGGTTTGCTGACTTCGGCAAAAAAATGACGTCAAAATCATTAGTCAGGAGGTTACTATCGAAAATTTAATTATTTCGGCCAAAATAATGTTTTTCCCGCAAAAAATTTGTAAATCATGTAACATTTATGTAATTAAATAGTACTAAAGGTAAGATTTGAAAAAAAAAATAAAGTTAAAAGGATTCAAAGTGCTAATTATATCAACAAAGTTAACATTTAATTTCGGTGGCACATCAAAAGAACTCCACAGTTAAGCGTGCTCAGGTGAGAATAGTGTTGGGATGGGTGACCTCCTGGGAAGCCTCTCCGATGCTCACAAATGCATGACCGGCGAAACCAAATAACGTTCAAATAAATCAAGTTAACTAGCGAAACAATTACCTTGATTGTCATGGTTCCGTATATGAAAAAATACCAATTGTGAAAAATAAATAAATTATTTTACGTTTTATTTATTTAATTTTCATATATATTGTTTGCCACGGGAATTATTTTTTCGCCACGGGAAATTTCTTTGGCCACGGGAGTTATTAGCCACGAGAGAATCCGTGGCCAAAAATTCAATAATAGCCACGTTCTTGTTTTTCCCGTGGCTATGTCTTTGCCACGGCCACTTGCGCCACGGAAGGTATTCCCGTGGCAAAATGATATAGCCACGGAAATTTAGCACTTGCGCCACGAATTTAGCCGTGGCCCAAGTGCTAATTTGTAGTAGTGAGTACCTTGGGTACTCGATCGAGTGTCCGGTTTTGCGGGGGTTTTTCTCGGGTTTTGTTAATTACGCGATTAAGGTATTTAAGCATATTCGTCTTTATTCTAAATCACTTTTTACAAAACCTAAAACCTGTTTAAGAGAGAAAGAAACTTGTTCTTCTTCCTAATCGCGTTCTTGACAATTCCCGGAGTTCAGACGGTCGGTTTGCATCGTAGTTTGTGTCGTTGGATTCCTTGCGTCGAGGGTAAGCTTTTAATGTAATTTATATAATGTTTTGTTAAGATTAGTGAAACCCTAATTAAGGAATTGGGGGTTTTTATGAATAGTAATTGAATAGTAGTATCTATGTGTTGTATGGTAGGAGGAGAGTTCATAGAAGAGGCGTTTTGAGACATTTTTTGTAGATACCGTCTGCGTGTTGTGCTTTCCGGGTAGGATTTCCTACTCAGTATTAGTCCCATAATGGGATATTGGTGATGTCTTTGTAGTTAGTTGATTGATATGATGATTGTAATTGTAATTGTGATTGTGATTGTGGTTGTGTTTGTGATGGTTCTCGAGATGCGTTCTCGGCTGAGTGGGGTCACTTGCGGGAGTGATCTCACGCCCTAGTTTCGCCCTTAGTGGAACCCGCCACGAAAGGGGATGTGCACATTAATGGACAGGGTTATCGCTCGTACGATGAGCGGGGCTTAGGTGGGAACGGCTGCGGTCCCCCAGCGGCGTGGTCGGGTCCAAAGTGTGGACGATCGATGATTGAGACGGTTGGTTGGATGTGTGTGTGTGTGTGGCGTTCAAATTTGTCTGTTTGTTTTATTGTTGTTATCTATTTTGATTGTGTGATTAGTACTGACCCGGTGTTGTTTTGTAAACCTGCGGTGATCCATTCGGGGATGGTGAGCGGACATCGAACAGTATAGAGATGATACGGGGATAGGCTGGGATGGCCACGACATGACGATAGAGTCTTCCGCTGTAGTTTAGCATTTATTTATATTTTGATTTGAGTAGACGATTTGGAATAATGTATCTTGCTTTCAGTTTGGTTTCAAGGATTGTTTTCATTCATTAAACTATTAATAATAAATGTTGTTTCTTTATCGTTGTTGTTTGAGTATCATACCTCGGGCAACCGAGATGGTGATGTCTCCATACCTGAGTGGTCCTGGTAAGGCACTCGGAGTATGGGGGTGTTACAAATGGTATCAGAGCGACGATCCTGAAACCTGTAACCAATGAATCCAATGAATATAGGGAGTCAATTAAAATGAATCCGGGGTAAAGGTTGTAGGAGCTAGTGCAAAGGCTTGGGAGACGTCCTAAAGTCGCGGGGGTCGCCCTACAACTTTGAACCGGTCACGGGGGAAAGTGTTTGTCGAGTATATGTGTGCTTGGTTAACTTGTTAACAATGTGATGAAGTGTATGAATTGATGGATGCATGTATGTGGAGGATGGGGGATCTGAATTGAAAGATTGATGAGATATATATAGAATTGTTGTTGGAATAGAAAAGCATGTTGGATGATTACTATGTGGCATTTGATAATATGACGTCACTGTTTCGTTGATTATATGAAAAGCTTGATAAAATTTCATGCTTAGCTATATCACATCTTGCGTTTATAATGTTGCTTAGTATGTTGGGAGATGTGAGATAACATGTGGGTAATATGTGATTGGTGAGTTGAATAATATATGTGCATGATGGATGATGTTGCTTGATTTTTGAAGATAGTAACATGAGATTAGCAATATTGGTTTTATGAGTACTGGGTCGTTTTGTCTACCTTGTTGTTGTTTAAGTCGTTTGGGAAGTAAAAATCAATAGTTGTGTTTTTCGATGATAAAGAGGTTGTCTTTAAACTGCTATAACTTGAGATGCATAAATGATTTTGATGTGATTCCAATTGGAGGTGATAGCTTGTCCTTTTACGATTCTAACGGTAGGTCACACGCCCAAATTGACCAAGAAATGAGTGAGTTATGACTGTTTTACGAAAACTGGACGGTGCTGAGAATTTGGGTACTCGATCGAGTAACTAGGATACTCGATCGAGTAGGTGGGTACTCGATCGAGTAGCCTTGGGTACTCGATCGAGTAGCCCTGGTAATTTGTTTACGTGCTTCTGATCTTCACCTACTCGACCGAGTAAGTCACTTACTCGATCGAGTGGCCTGTACTCGATCTAGTGACCCCTGTTTTGGGTCATATGCTTATCTTTTGACTTCGTTGCATATTATGTTTAATTCAAAGGCGTCATTTTGCTTCTTTATGCACTGTTTTACACGTATGTTGGTCTTGACGCGTAAGTTACCCAATTTTGTGGTGTAAAGAGTGGCACCTATGATGAGTATGAGTTCGGTGGGGAGGAAATGATTTATATGTGTTGGGATTGGTAAGACTTAATTGAGGCATAGAGCATGTTGTGTGAGACGAGATGAGTGACATGATTGTATGTTGAGTAATGAAAATGTAAGTGAATGTGAGCAAGGCATGATGTAAGTTTAAGGAACGTGAGAATGAAAAGAGTGAAAGAAAGGATGTGGATAGTAGCAACCTGAGATGTATAATAAATTATGGAGGGAGATGGTTAGAAATAGTGTTGAGTAAGAACATATGTAATGAAAGGTCGTTTGGAAATAGTGGTATATAGCGAACTTAATGGAGGCATGTCGCGACGTAGATTTGCAGATAGTGAGTGAGATTGGGAGATTTGGTTCATTAAGAGGTGAAACTAATGTGTGACTTCCTTGAGCAATTAATGGTATGAAATAAATTTGGATTTCTAGAGAGGTACAAAGGAGATGCAATTGTTTGAACAGTGAACGTTGATTTTATGGATAAATTAGTGGCAAGGGTGAGTGATAGCATAATAAGAGGATATCTATGGTAAGGAAGAGGGAGATGATATCGAGATAAAATAATGAGATGTGAGTTCTTGAACAATGAGAAGGTAATAGGAGCACTAGAGAGTTAGATAGAAATAATGAAGAGTTGAGTTAGTAAGGGATTTTGTCAAGGGCAAAAGAAAAGAATGAGGGGAATAAAACTAAGGAAATGTCCACCGAGGTTATGTGATATAAAAGTAAGGAATCGTCGAGATGTATGATACTATCATGAGGATTTGAGTTTGATTATATAGAAGTTCGAACAACATGATTAGTTTTGAGTTTTGAGGAATTAAGGAAAGCAAGAAGTTGGTAGAATACTTGCATGATATGAGATTTTGGTGGAGAGTTAGATGACAATACAAATAAGATAGTATTGGGAATAATGTTGAGGTAATTTTGTTGATGGGTTTGTTGTTCGTTGTTTGGGATGTTAACCTAAGATAGGAAAGAAATCGTGATGTTTAGAGATGAGTGAAAAGGGTTCAATGTCCGGATAGTGGTAGTGTTATGGTTTTTGACTAATGGTTAAGAGTGACGGTATGTTAGAGAGATGGTAATTCTAAAGAGGCTGATTTTGTAGAGACTGAATTGATAAGTATGGTTGTGAGGAAGTATAAGACATAGTCTTGGGAGGCGGTTTCTCATAGTGAGTGTTAGCTATATGGTTATGTATGGCAGAAGGTGTTGGGCATGCGAATGGAAGAATGTGATGAGGGGCATGCGAGTTAAGCTCGGGTGTGAGGTAACCTTGGTTGAGTGGTAACTTACGTGATCGGGATTGATTGGTTGGATGTGATTATGGGTCTATGTTATATATAAATGTTTGTGTGAGGTTCTGACCTCACAAGAAGTGGTATGGTGTGATAATTATAAAGTTGTTATATGATTGTTTTGTAATTTATGTTGGGTACGGTATACTAATTGAATGATATCCAAAAGGGTAATAATTTGATTAATTTAACATGGCTAGTTATAATTTTGTGTGTATTAATAACACGTGTGTATTCCGTGAAATGGTAGAGATGATGTTCATGAGATGCTTATCTGTTTATCCATATCATATGTTGCGTGGTGATTTAATAAGTGGATTTGAGTAAGTTTTTCTTGTCTGAAAGATTATTCTGAGTCAGTATTTATGGGAATTGTATGCAGTCGTGATAACTATCGATGTGGTTGTGGTGCCTCGGGTGGTGATCCGAGCACGATATTTAGTGTTGTGATGTGGGTATTTTCGCACTGCGGTGTGACTGTTGGTGGCGGTGTGGTGATGCCGTCACCGGTTGTGGTGGAGTAGGCAGGATGATTATGATTCGAGTTTCGAAAGTACATAGCAGTTATACATAGATTGTTGTTTTGTTTGATATTGTTCCCTGCGAGTTTCAGTTTGTGTAGATAGACAATTGTCTTGTTTATTGATGTTTTCTTTACCTGGTTAAGTTGGGAATGAGGGTAGAGTATGATATACATAGAGTTGTATATGTTTTCGTTGTTGTCATAGTATAGTGACATTCTGTTAATGGGACACGGTTATGAGAGGTTGTTACAATAATTATGATCTTGTTCTAGTTAAGGTTTCAGTAGACATGGTAATGGCAAGTGAGTCGTAGAACATGTGTGGTAATGATCCGAAAGATGCAGGTGGTTCATAATCCTTTGTTGAAGACAGTGAGTGTAGGGTGTTGGGGAATTAGTGCCATGTTGAGTTATGTATGAGTTTTGCGGTAATGGAAGAAAGACCTTGAGGATCTAGTGTGAGTGTACGTAACAAGTGTGGATCGTGAGTTATGCTTTTGGTAATGGGAGTTTTATATAGTTTATATAGAGAGGTATGTCGTGTTGCGGTAATGTGGAAGAGTTGAAGTTTTGGGTTAAGCTAAAGATTTTGAGGTATAAGTTAGGTGGTTTGATGAGTGAATTAAAGTATGAGAATTGTTTAAGTAAGAGAGCCTTAGATATATGCATGGTGAGTGTTTGGTTTATAAACGGTTGTCTTGCACATGTGGTGGTAAAGAGGGTAATGAGATGTATCTAGGATTTAGTATTAGTGAGTTACGAGGACGTAACATTTATCTTAAGAGGAGTAGGATGTGATAAAAGAGATTTTTATGGGTGTGCATATGATAATATATTTGGAAGTTTGGGTTTTGATGTCGAATAAAAGGTTGATTCGTGTTGTGGTTAATTTTGTTAAAGGTCATGACCGGACTGGTAGTAGTTCAATGTTTAGGAGTGTGAGAATATTCGGATAGTGTTGACAGTTGGATGATGATGGTTATGAGTTCGATAGTCTTGGCAGTTGAACGAGGATGTTTATGAGTGTGAGTAAACTTCGAGGACGAAGTTACTTTTAAGGGTGGTAGAATGTAACATTCCGTTTGATGTCTATGAGTGTCTTGATTTTAGATTTGATAGTTGATGATATTATGGAGCTAGCAGCATTAGAGGATGGAAATTGATTATGTATGGAGTTGGTGTCGTGAGAAATATATATATGTGGTAGACACGATATAGTGATCATGTTGTGGAAGTAAACATAGTTGGTAGAGTGGGGGTTAAGAGTTCATGTTCTATGTTAGGTCGAGTTCGTGAGTCCTTAGCTAAGTTGTTGTGTCTTGGTCGAGTCAGTATGGTTGTTTTTGATGTATGGGTTGAACTTCGGGGACGAAGTTCTTTTTAAGGAGGGAAGACTGTAATACTCCGTATTTATATGTCTTGGGGTACTCTATCGAGTAGCCCTTACTCTGTCGAGTAAGGGCAAGTTGCGAAGATAAACAGTTTCTGACCTGTTGGGCACTCGATCGAGTAGCTGGGGCACTCGATCGAGTAGGGGGGTACTCGATCGAGTACCTTGGGTACTCGATCGAGTGTCCGGTTTTGCGGGGGTTTTTCTCGGGTTTTGTTAATTACGCGATTAAGGTATTTAAGCATATTCGTCTTTATTCTAAATCACTTTTTACAAAACCTAAAACCTGTTTAAGAGAGAAAGAAACTTGTTCTTCTTCCTAATCGCGTTCTTGACAATTCCCGGAGTTCAGACGGTCGGTTTGCATCGTAGTTTGTGTCGTTGGATTCCTTGCGTCGAGGGTAAGCTTTTAATGTAATTTATATAATGTTTTGTTAAGATTAGTGAAACCCTAATTAAGGAATTGGGGGTTTTTATGAATAGTAATTGAATAGTAGTATCTATGTGTTGTATGGTAGGAGGAGAGTTCATAGAAGAGGCGTTTTGAGACAGCTGTAGATACCGTCTGCGTGTTGTGCTTTCCAGGTAGGATTTCCTACTCAGTATTAGTCCCATAATGGGATATTGGTGATGTGCTGTAGTTAGTTGATTGATATGATGATTGTAATTGTAATTGTGATTGTGATTGTGGTTGTGTTTGTGATGGTTCTCGAGATGCGTTCTCGGCTGAGTGGGGTCACTTGCGGGAGTGATCTCACGCCCTAGTTTCGCCCTTAGTGGAACCCGCCACGAAAGGGGATGTGCACATTAATGGACAGGGTTATCGCTCGTACGATGAGCGGGGCTTAGGTGGGAACGGCTGCGGTCCCCCACTGGCAGGGCTGGTCCAGTGGACAGTCAGTGATTGAGACGGTTGGTTGGATGTGTGTGTGTGTGTGGCAGTTCAGCTGTCTGTTTGTTTTATTGTTGTTATCTATTTTGATTGTGTGATTAGTACTGACCCCGGTGTTGTTTTGAAAACCTGCGGTGATCCATTCGGGGATGGTGAGCAGATACTGAACAGGTATAGAGATGATACGGGGATAGCTGGGATGGCCACGACATGACGATAGAGTCTTCCGCTGTAGTTTAGCATTTATTTATATTTCAGTTTGAGTAGACAGTTTGGAATAATGTATCTTGCTTTCAGTTTGGTTTCAAGGATTGTTTTCATTCATTAAACTATTAATAATAAATGTTGTTTCTTTATCGTTGTTGTTTGAGTATCATACCTCGGGCAACCGAGATGGTGATGTCTCCATACCTGAGTGGTCCTGGTAAGGCACTCGGAGTATGGGGGTGTTACACTAGAGGCGAATACTATGTCAATCCAGTTCACTTTAATGGGGTTCAATTTGTCTCAACAACCCATTTGGATACAATAAAGTAATTAATAAATGAGTTTGTACAAATAAACTCAAACGACAAATGCGATTCACATATATGAACCAAAAACAAAGGTTTTTATTTTCATATCTTATAATCTAATACAAATTTAGCATACGCCTTAGACCCATGGATACAACATGATGGTCATGCTTTGCCTACGATAAAGGTTTGGTTAAAGAATTAGCTATGTTGTCATCCGTTCCAACCTTACAAATCGCTACTTCCTTTCTTTCAATGAAATCCCTAATTACATGAAATTTTCGAAGTACGTGTCTAGACTTGTTGCTAGACTTGGGCTCTTTAGCTTGAAAGATTGCCCCACTATTGTCATAGAAGATCGTGATAGGATATTTGGCGGTGGGAACTACCCTTAGCCCCTCCAAGAATTGCCTAATCCACACGGCTTCCTTGGCGACTTCCCGATCGCAACGTCACGCGACCTCCATAGTAGAATCCGCAATCACGACTTCCTTGAAGCTTCTCCAGCTTACGACACCACCATTGAGCATGTATATAAATCCAGCCTGGGATTTCATATCATCTCTATCTGTTTGAAAACTCGATTCTGTGTAACCCTTAACACATAGCTCGGAGTCACCTCCAAACACTAAGATAGAATCCTTACTCCTTCGCAAGTACTTGAGGATATTCTTAACTGCTATCCAGTGACTCTCACCTGGATTCTTTTGATATCTACTAGTCATGCTTAAAGCATATGAGACATCTGAACGAGTGCATATCATGGCATACATGATTGATCCAACAGCGGAAGCATAAGGAATCAACTTCATGCGTTCAATATCTTTGGGTTCGGAGGGAGATTGAGACTTGCTCAAAATGATTCCCCTACCCATAGGAATTAAGCCTCTCTTAGACTTATCCATGCTGAAGCGTCAAAGAACATTGTCAATATAAGATTCTTGACTCAATGCCAATATCCTTTTGGGTCTATCTCTATAGATCCGGATACCTAGTATGCGTTGTGCTTCTCCTAAATCCTTCATTTGGAAATAATTTCCCAAATACTCCTTGACGGAGGATAACATTGGAATGTCATTTCCAATAAGTAGTATGTCATCCACATACAATATTAGGAACACAACATTGCTCTCACTGAACTTCATTATAAACACGGTTCCTCAACACTTCGAGTAAAACCATTTTCTCTTATAACATGATTGAATCGATGATTCCAGCTTCTAGATGCTTGCTTAAGACCATAAATGGATCTCTTAAGCTTGCACACTTTGTTAGGATTTATAGGATCTGCAAAACCTTTAGGTTGTATCATGTACACCCCCTATTCTAAATGCCCATTTATAAAAGCGGTCTTTACATTCATTTGCCATATTTCATAGTCATGAAATGCGGCAATCGCTAACAATATCCGAATGGATCTTAGCATGGCTACGGGGGCAAAGGTTTCATCATAGTGAAGACCCTGAACTTTGGTAAAACCCTTTGCTACTAGCCTAGCCTTACAGACATCATCATGTCTTTCTATGTCATTCTTTACTTTGAAGATCCATTTGCATTGAATAGGTCTCACTCCTTTAGGCAAATCCACCCAGTTCCAAACTTGATTTTCATGCATAGAACTAATTTCGGATTCCATGACTTCAAGCCATAAAGCTGAATTAGGACTAGAGATTGCAGCTTCGTAGGTGGCGGGTTCGTCACTTTCTAGAAGTAACACATCAAGACTCCCATCCTCTTGGATAAGTCCCACGTATCTATCAGGATGGCGAGTTTCTCGACCCGACCTCCTCAATTGAGGAATAACTACCGAATTAGACGACGAAGTAACGTCTTCACGTGCTTCTTCATGTGTCTCTATTTCGGTTTGTGTCTCTTGAGCTTCATTAAGTTCAAAATTTCTCCCACTCTGTCTCTTAGAAACAAACTCACTTTCTAAGAAGACAGCCTCACTAGACACAAACACTTTGTTTTCATGAGGTTTGTAGAAGTAATAGCCTCAGGAGGTAGTAGGCCGGTAACCTACAAAGATGCATTTTTTGGATCGCGGGGCTAGCTTGTTGTTGGTCTTTACCCTAACGTAAGCATCACATCCCTAAATCTTCATATAGGATATATTAGGAACCCTTCCTTTTCACATCTCATATGGTGCCTTTTCGGTTGCTTTTGATGGACTATTGTTCAAAGATTTGATTGCGGCTTGAATTGCAAACCTCCAAAACGAGTCGGGTAACTCGGTTTGACTCATCATAGATCGAACCATATCTAGTAGAGTTCGATTTCTCCTCTCGGCAACACCATTAAGTTGTGGTGTACCGGGTGGAGTGAGTTGCGATACAATGCCATAATCTTTCAAGTGTGAATCAAATTCATTACTAAGATACTCTCCACCACGATCCGATCGTAGTGCATTTATCTTCTTGTTCAATTGGTTTTCTACTTAATTTTGAAATTCTCTAAATTTCTCAAAAGCTTCACTCTTGTACTTCATTAATTAGATATACCCATATCTACTTAAATCATCGGTGAATGTAATGAAGTAGTCATAATTACGCCTAGCGGTGACTCTCATAGGTCCACACACATCGGTATGTATAAGGCCCAAAAGTTCACTAGCTCGAGTCCCTTTACCACTAAAAGAATTACGAGTCATTTTGCGTAGGAGGCACGATTCGCATATACCATAAGATTGGAAATCAAATGGTTTAATAACATTAGTTGAAACTAATCTTTTAATGCGATTCTCATTAATATGACCTAATCGACAATGCTAAATGTACGATTCATTTGGTTCACTTGATTTGAGTCTCTTGGTTTGTATATTATAGATGTCATTCTTTGGATTTGAAGTGTCTAGAACATAAATGTCATTAATATAAGAGCCTCGGCCAATGACCAAGTCATTTCTAGAAATAATATAACAATTGTTTTTAATGGCAAAATTAAAGCCCTCTATGTCTAACATAGCAACTGAAATAATGTTCTTAGAAAGAGAAGATACATAAAAACAATTATGCAAATAAAACTCAAATCCACTTGCTAGAACAAGTACATAAGTACTCTTGTATGTGGCTGCTACCCTAGCTCCATTCCCAAGTCGGAGATCAACATCGCCCTTGCTCAGCTTTTCCACGTTTCTTAGCCTCTGTAAATGATTACAAAGGTGAGAACCGCAACCAGTATCTAATACCCATGTTCTGGTGGAAGTAAAATTTACCTCAATAACATAAATTTCAGAAGGAATTTTACCAAGTGGAATAAAAAGTCCATCCTTTATATTTCCCAAATATATGGGGCAATTCCTCATCCAATGTCCCATGCCGTGACATTAATGGCATTCATCATCAACTTTGGCTCCTCTGGTAGTCCCACTAACCATCTTGTTTGCATTGTTGAATTTTCTACCTTTCTTTCCCTTCCTTTTGAACCATTTCCTTTTAGTTGGAAGAACTTGCTTGTAGGACTCCCACTAGCTTCGGCATCCCTTTCTTCCAAAGATAAGGATCCCATAGTTTTAGTGATATGGTCTACCCGAGACACATTCACAAAGGTTTTAGTCATAGTAGGAGGTATGGAGGAAGTAATGAAATTATGGTTTCCATCGGAATCGGTCCCAAAATGAAGCTCTTTAGTAGTATCGAGATTGTTGTTGGAGCAAATTTCGTCAAATAAGTTATGACAAGGCTCAATGGTAATTGGTGTTGTTGCATGTGTAGGATCCATTGCGATATATATAAACTACAAACATGGAGGTAAAGGAAGTATTAACATTTGTCATTTTAATCAAACTTGTAAACATTTTAAACAAGTTATAACATTTATATAGTGACCTCTACCCAACTATCATAAATGATTCCGAGATCCAAATTCATATTAATTTGGGCACGGTGAGCCGATTCATCCCTCATTAATATAACTCGGTGGATTAATCTCTGAATCGATTCTACTTCTAGAACTCTCGGTTGATAAAAAATACTTTAATATTTATCTTTAGCCCGAAACACATGCGACTACGGTCACGAATACTTCCGTTGAGTTCAATGCAAATTTCGATGTAATAATATTTTATTACCCACTTACCCAACGTAACAAGTTTAGTACCCTGGTGAGCCGAGCCTACTTCCTCATGAAATTTGGCGTCATGGTTTGTACTATTTGGTAAGACTAATTCTCAATTTTTATAAGTGAGAGGTCTTGTCAATTTATTATCTATCACGTTTTAAGTGAACTAAAGCGGTGAACTACGATAATTATAATTTACACGGTCGATTACTCGATATGATATGCATGTGTTGTTATGGCGATTTGGCAATGCATGCAACATATTAAAAGAAATGCAAAACAATAATAGTAAATTCCTAGTATGGCCATCCTAAAAAAAGAAAATCAAATAATCTATTACATATTCGGAAACCAAATCCTTTGGTCCCTTGAATCTTCATGTGGCACGCCTCCCAAGAACACCGTCTTTGTCGAGAATCCTCTCCGAATGGCAACGTCTTGAAGCAACTCCATAATTACAAATAATAATAAAAATACAAAACTATTCCTATTATACGTTTGTAAAATGAAAAAACTAATAATATAAAAGTGATACGAGATCACATTAAATTACAACCGACTCAATATTCCCTTTCATTATGGGTAATATCGATTAAAACTAAGGCCATACTAAGATAAAATTACATAATTCAAAATTATATAAATAAAAGACATTCAACAATTGAAATATTCAGCATTATAATATGTATCTATCATGCCAAATTATGTGCCAAATTGCCCTATTTAACTTATATCGTATATATAACCCGGTTTTATGGAAATGCGTGATAATAACTTCTTAAAATCACAAATTAACACTTAAATCATACCTAAGCTCAAGTTAATTATCCTAACACTCTTAGGACTCAAAAATTAGTCATCAATCAATTTTTGACAATAATTCAACTTGATTTAATTTTTATGCTCAATTTTTACCTTAAAATTGCTTTGCAGACGATCTATTAATGTTTTCCAGGGGTGACAATGTAATACTCCGTATTTATAAGTCTTGGGGTACTCTATCGAGTAGGCCTTACTCTGTCGAGTAAGGGTAAGTTGCGTTTTAGAAAAGTTTCTGACCTGTTGGGTACTCGATCGAGTAGCTTGGGTACTCGATCGAGTAGGGGTCACTCGATCGAGTATCCTTGGGTACTCGATCGAGTAGCCGGTTTACGGGGTGATAATTCGACGGGTTTTGTTAATAACACGGATTAATATATAAATCTTTCCGTCACTTTCATAATACACCTTTACAAACCTAATAACATTAAAAGGGAGATTCAAGTTACGTTCTTCGCATTCATCCGTGTTGTTGACAAATCCCGGAGCTTGAGAGGTCGGATTTCATCGTTCTTTACACCTTTGTGATCCTTGCGTCGAGGGTAAGATCTGCATATCAATTTTATAGTATTTCGTCAAGTTTCGTTAAACCCTAATTTTGGGATTGGGGGTTTTTATGATTTGTTAAGGTTAGATTGTGATTATGTGATTATGTGATAGGAGAAGGATTTGTAAAGGAGAGGTTTTGAGACAATTTGCTAGATCGTCGATGATTGTCTTGCTTTCCAGGTAGGATTTCCTACTCAGTATTAGTCCCATAATGGGATATTGGTGATGTGCTGTAGTTAGTTGTTTGATATGATGATTGTGTTTGTGATTGTGATTGTGTTTGGTTGACTATGGCTCTCGAGATGCGTTCTCGGCTGAGTGGGGTCACTTGCGGGAGTGATCTCACGCCCTAGTTTCGCCCTTCGTGGAACCCGCCACGGAAGGGGATGTGCACATTAATGGACAGGGTTATCGCTCGTACAATGAGCGGGGCTTAGGTGGGAACGGCTGCGGTCCCCCACTGGCATGGCTGGTCCAGTGGACAGTCAGTATTGAGATGATGGGAGTTGGTGGTGTGTGTGTGTGTGACAGTTCAGCTGTATGTTTATTATTGTTGTTGCTGTTTATATTGATTGTGTGATTAGTACTGACCCCGGTGTTGTTTTGTAAAACCTGCGGTGATCCATTCGGGGATGGTGAGCAGATATTGAGCAGGTATAGAGATGAGTACTGGGATAGCTGGGATGGCCACGACATGACGATAGAGTCTTCATTCGTAGTTTAGCATTTATTTATATTTCAGTTGAGAACAGATAGTTTGGAATAATGTATTGTACTTTCAGTTTGGTTTCAAGGATTGTATTTATTCATTAAACTATTTACAATAAATGTTGTTTCTGTTTTGTCTATTTGATTATCATACCTCGGGCGACCGAGATGGTGATGTCTTCATACCTGAGTGGTCCTGGTAAGGCACTCGGAGTATGGGGGTGTTACAAATGGTATCAGAGCGACGATCCTGAAACCTGTAACCAATGAATCCAATGAATATAGGGAGTCAATTAAAATGAATCCGGGGTAAAGGTTGTAGGAGCTAATGCAAAGACTTGGGAGACGTCCTAAAGTCGCGAACTCGCCCTATAATTTTGAACCGGTCACATGGGATATGAGTCGGGATCGCTATGTGCTTACCTTGTGCTTTGTGTACCTATGGAGTGATGTGTGGCATGAATCAGTGGATGTATGTATGTGGAGAATAGGGAATGTGTAGAAAAGATGGTGATAATGTGATTTCGTATGTTGTTGATTGAAAGCATGTTGCATGATAGTTGGTTTACAATGTTGGTTGGAATTGTTAGAAAAGTGTATGTGAATGATGAGTAATGTTTGGAAATAGATGAATTGATTGGAAAAGATGGAGTAGCAATTGCATAAGAATATGAATTTTGTGATTATGAATATGTTTAGGTGACGAAGTGTAATTGTAATGTTGTTGTATTAGTAACATGGGATTAGGATTTGTAATGTATGAGAATGTTTTGTGTTACAAAAAGTCATAAAATTAAAGCATGTGGGTAGTGCATGATGAATGTTGTTGCTTTGCTTTCCAAAATAGTAATATGTGATTGGGGCTACTGGTTTTATGAGTATTGGGTTATCTTTGTTTACCTTGTTGTCGTTTAAGTAGTTTGGAAGTAAAATCAAGTAGTTGTGTTTTTGATTATAAAGAGGTTGTCTTTAAACTGTTATAACTTGAGATGTATAAATGATTTTAATGTGATTCCAATTGGAGGTGATAGCTTGCTCTTTTACGATTCTAACGATAGGTCACACACCCAAAACGACCAAGTAATGAGTGAGTTATGACTGTTTTACGAAAACTGGACAGTGCTGAGAATTGTGGTACTCGATCGAGTAACTAGGATACTCGATCGAGTAAGGGGGCACTCGATCGAGTACCTTAGTTACTCGATCGAGTAGCCCTGGTGATTTGTTTTACGTGCTTCTGATCTTCACCTACTCGATCGAGTAAGTCACTTACTCGATCGAGTGGCCTGTACTCGATCTAGTGACCCCTGTTTTGGGTCATATGCTTATCTTTTGACCTTCGTTGCATATTATGTTTAATTCAAAATTGTTATTTTACTTCTTTATGCATTGTTTTACATGTAAGTTGGTCTTGATACGTAAGTTACCCAATCTTATGGGGTGGTGAGTGGCACCTTATGGTGAGTATGAGTTTGGTGGGAGGAGATGAGCTATATGTGGTTGTGCTGAGAAGTGGAAAAAGAAAAAGAATATTGATGAGCTGATTGAGGCATGGTGCAAGTTTTGGTGAGACGTGGTGAGTGATTTATTCGCGAAATTGAGTGATGTAAAAGTAAGTGAAAGTGAGTAAGGGATGATGTGGGTCTAAGGAACGTGAGAATGAAAAGATTGAAAGGAAGGATGTGAATAGTAGCAACCTGAGATATATAACGAATTATGGAGGGAGATGGTTAGAAATTGAGTTGAGTAAGAATATATGTAATGAAAGGTCGTTTTAGAGGGATTGAGAAGAGTGGTATATAGTGAACTTAATGGAGACATGTCGCGACGTGGATTTGTAGAGAGTGACTGAGTTTGGAAATTTGTGTTATCGAGAGACGAAACTAATGTGTGATTTCCATGGGCAATTAACGGTATAAAAAGAATTTTGATTTCTAGAGATGTAAAAAGGGAGATGTAATTGTTTGAACTTTAAACGTTGATTTTTATGGACAAATTAGTGATAAGTGTGAGTGAGAGGAGTGATGAGAGGGGACCCATGGTAAGGAAGAGTGAGATAATATCGATAAGAAATAATGGGATTGGAATTTTGGAGCAATGAGAAGGTGATCGGAGCACTAAAAAGTTAGGAAGAAGTAATAAGGAGTTGAATGGTCAATTGCTTTAGTCGAGTGTAAAAAGAAAAGCATGAGGAGAGTAAAAAGTAAGCTAAGGAAAATTTTCACCGGAGTTATGTGATATAAAGGTAAGGAATCATCGAAATGTGTGATATTATCATGAGGATGTTAGTTAATGGTTATATGGGAGCTTCCGGACAACATGATTAATAATGAGTTTCGAGAAATTAAGGAAAGTAAGAAGTTAGTAGAATATCTGCATGATATGAGATTTTGGTGGAGAAATGGATGATGATTCAATTAAGGAAAATATTAGGAAGAATGTTGAGGTAATTTTGTTCATGGATTCGATGTTCGTTGTTTGGGATGTTAACCAAAGATAGAAAAGAAATCATGATGTTTAGAGATGAGTGAAGATGTTTGATGTCCGGACAGTGGTAGTGTTAGGGTCTTTGACTAGTGGTTAAGGGTGAGGGTATATTAGAAAAGTGGTAATTCTAAAGAGGCTGATTTTGTAAAGACTGAATTGATAAAAGTATGGTTGTCAGGAAGTATAAGACATAGCCTTAGGAGGCGGTTTCTCATAGTGAGTGTTAGCTGTATGGTTAAGTATGGCAGAAGATGCTGGTTATGCGAATGGAAGAATGTGATGAGGGGCATGTGAGTTAAGCTCGGGCGGCAGGTAACCTATGTTGAGTGGTAACTTACGTGATCAGGATTGACTGGTTGGATGTGATTATGGGTCTATGTCATATATATAAATGTTTGTGTGAGGTTGTGACCTCACAAGAAATGGTATGGTGTGATAATTATAAGTTGTTATCTGAATTTTTCTGTAATACATGTTGGATACGAGAACGTAATGGAATGATGTTCAAAAAGGTAATAATTTGATTAATTTGACATGGCTAGTTATAATTTTATGTGTATTAATAACACATGTGTATTCCGTGAAATGGTAGAGATGATGTTCATGAGATGCTTATCTGTTTATCCATATAATATGTTGCGTGGTGATTTAATAAAGTGGATTTGAGTAAGTTTTTCTTGTCTGAGAAGTTATGCTCAGTCAGTGTTTATGGGAATCGTATGCAGTTGTGATGTCTATCGGTGTGGTTGTGGTGCCTCGGGTGGTGATAAGGCACGATATTTAGTGTTGTGATGCGGGTATTTTCGCAGACTGCGGTGTGGTCATTGGTGGCGGTGTTGTGATGCCGTCACTGGTTGTGGTGGAGTAGGCGGGATGATTATGATTCGAGTTTCGAAAGTACATAGCAATTATACATAGATTGTTGTTTTGTTTGATGTTGTTCCTGCGAGTTTCGATTTGTGCGAGATAGACGGTTGTCTTGTTTATTGATGTTTTCTTTACCTGGTTAAGTTTGGAATGAGGGTAGAGTATGATATACATAGAGTTGTATATGTTTTCGTTGTTGTCATAGTATAGTGACATTCTGTTAATGGGACACGGTTGTGAGAGGTTGTTACAATAATTATGATCTTGTTCTAGTTAAGGTTCAGTAGACATGGTAATGGCAAGTGAGTCGTAGAACATGTGTGGTAATGACCCGAAAGATGCAGGTGGTTCATAATCTTTTGTTGAGACAGTGAGTGTAGGGTATTGGGAATTAGTGTCATGTTAAGTTGTGTATGAGTTTTGCGGTAATGGAAGAAAGAACTTGAGGATCTAGTGTGCGTGTACGTAACGAGTGTGGATCGTGAGTTATGCTTCTGGGAGATAAGTGCCTTACATAGAGAGGTATGTTGTTTTGCAGAAATAATGGAGAGTTAGTATGGTGATTTTGCTACGAGTTTTATGGTATAGGTTAGGTGGTATGCCAAATGAGTTGAGGAATGAGAAATGTTCATGTATGGGAGCCTTGGATATAAGAATGGTGAGTGTTTGGTTTATAGACGGTTATCTTTGACATGTGGTGGTACAGAGGGTAATGAGATATAGATATGGTTTGGTATTAGTGAGTTACGAGGACGTAATATTTGTCTTAAGAGGAGTAGGATGCGATAAAACAGATTTTGATGGTTGTACATATGGTAGTATAATTGGAAGTAGAGTGTGGGTGTAGCATAAAGGACGGATATTTGTTTTGATTGTATTAAAGGTCATGACAGTTGGATGATGATGTTATGAGTGTGATTAAACTTCGAGGACGAAGTTCCTTTTAAGGGTGGTAGAATGTAACATTCCGTTTGATGTCTATGAGTGTCTTGATATGGGATTTGGTAGTGGATGATATATTGATGTCTATGAGTGTCTTGATATGGGATTTGGTAGTGGATGATATATTACGGAGCTAGCAGCGTTAGAGGATGGTAGTTGGTAGCGTATGGAGTTAGTGTTGAGAGAGATATAATGGAATTGATACGATATCGTGAGCCATGTTGTGGAGGTAGGAATAGTTAGTGGAATTGGTGTTATGAGTTCATGGTCGGTTGGAGTTTTGTTTTGAGTTCTCAGTTACGTTGTTGTGTCTTGATCGAGTTAGCATGTTTGTTTTTATGTATGGGTTGAACTTCGGGGACGAAGTTCTTTTTAAGGAGGGAAGACTGTAATACTCCGTATTTATAAGTCTTGGGGTACTCTATCGAGTAGGCCTTACTCTGTCGAGTAAGGGTAAGTTGCGTTTTAGAAAAGTTTCTGACCTGTTGGGTACTCGATCGAGTAGCTTGGGTACTCGATCGAGTAGGGGGGTACTCGATCGAGTATCCTTGGGTACTCGATCGAGTAGCCGGTTTACGGGGTGATAATTCGACGGGTTTTGTTAATAACACGGATTAATATATAAATCTTTCCGTCACTTTCATAATACACCTTTACAAACCTAATAACATTAAAAGGGAGATTCAAGTTACGTTCTTCGCATTCATCCGTGTTGTTGACAAATCCCGGAGCTTGAGAGGTCGGATTTCATCGTTCTTTACACCTTTGTGATCCTTGCGTCGAGGGTAAGATCTGCATATCAATTTTATAGTATTTCGTCAAGTTTCGTTAAACCCTAATTTTGGGATTGGGGGTTTTTATGATTTGTTAAGGTTAGATTGTGATTATGTGATTATGTGATAGGAGAAGGATTTGTAAAGGAGAGGTTTTGAGACAATTTTGCTAGATCGTCGATGATTGTCTTGCTTTCGGGTAGGATTTCCTACTCGGTATTAGTCCCATAATGGGATATTGGTGATGTCTTTGTAGTTAGTTGTTTGATATGATGATTGTGTTTGTGATTGTGATTGTGTTTGGTTGACTATGGCTCTCGAGATGCGTTCTCGGTTGAGTGGGGTCACTTGCGGGAGTGATCTCACGCCCTAGTTTCGCCCTTCGTGGAACCCGCCACGGAAGGGGATGTGCACATTAATGGACAGGGTTATCGCTCGTACGATGAGCGGGGCTTAGGTGGGAACGGCTGCGGTCCCCCTGGCGTGGCTGGTCCGGTGGACGGTCGAGTATTGAGATGATGGGAGTTGGTGGTGTGTGTGTGTGTGTGTGGATTTAATTTGTATGTTTATTATTGTTGTTCTTGTTTATATTGATTGTGTGATTAGTATCGACCCGGTGTTGTTTTGTAAAACTGCGGTGATCCATTCGGGGATGGTGAGCGAGATATTGAGCGAGTATAGAGATGAGTCTTTGGGATAGTGGGATGGCCACGACATGACGATAGAGTCTTCCGCTGTAGTTTAGCATTTATTTATATTTCAGTTGAGAACAGATAGTTTGGAATAATGTATTGTACTTTCAGTTTGGTTTCAAGGATTGTATTTATTCATTAAACTATTTACAATAAATGTTGTTTCTGTTTTGTCTATTTGATTATCATACCTCGGGCGACCGAGATGGTGATGTCTTCATACCTGAGTGGTCCTGGTAAGGCACTCGGAGTATGGGGGTGTTACAGACAAATCTTCCATTATTGTTTTGCTAAGGGCTTTTGCTACTTTCTCTGTTGCTTCTGGCCTTGAGATGAATCGTGAGAAGTCTGACATTTATTTCAATGGGTTGGGTATGCAGACTGGTAATGAAGTACTCAATCTTTCTGGTTTCAAAGAGGGCCAATTCCCTTTTAGATATTTAGGAATTCCTATTTCTCATAAAAGAATGGCCATTGGGGATTGTTCGAGGCTAGTTGAAAAGATTGTGATGAGGATCGGGAACTGGGGGGCAAGAAAACTCGATTCTGTTTGGTAGACTTATCTTGGTACAAGCGGTCTTGTCTCAACTCCATTCCTTTTGGGCTCGAATTTTTATCATTCCTCTGACTGTGATATATAGGATTGAGAGGATATGCAGGAATTACTTATGGAGTGGTGGTGACCAGTATGTAAAGTCTCCTCCTGTGTCTTGGGAGAACGTTTGCAAAGCAAAAAAGTTTGGTGGTTTGGGTATGATTGATTGCAGACTATGGAATGTAGCATTGATTGGAAAGTATGTCTGGTGGTTGGTGATCAAAGCTGACCATCTTTGGATCAAATGGGTAAATCATGTCTACATTAAAGATCAGGACTGGATGCATTATCAACCAACTAATAATTCCAGTTGGACTTGGCGTAAAATTTGTCAGGTAAAGGAACAAATGAAAGCTGGGTTTAATAATGGTAGATGGGATAATCAGGATCATTGCTCAGTTGCTGGTGGATATGCTTGGCTGCAAGGGGTTCAACATAAGGTTAATTGGTGGCCTCTTGTATGGAATAGAATGAATGTCCATAAGCATTCATTTATTCTATGGTTGGCAGTTCAATGGAGACTAATGATCAAGGACAGACTGATCAAATTTGGCATTATTGCTGATGCTACCTGTGATATGTGTATGATTCAGCAGGAAGATCATCATCATCTCCTGTATGGTTGCCAATTTAGTGTTCAGTGCTGGAATTTATTCAGAGATTGGTTGAAGATTAACATGCCACTGGTAGGGGTTTTGGAATGGGGTGTTCAATGGCGCTGTCGTTCCCTCCTGAAGAAGCAAATGATTATGGCTGCCATGGCTGCTCTCGTTTATCAGATTTGGACTGTAAGAAACAAGTGCCGAATAGATCTCCAACTTCCTCGTCCATGTAGGGTCATTGCTGAGGTGAAGGCTAATGTTAGACTGCTTAATTTGACTACGATGTAAGATTGAGGCCTCTTGCTTTTTATACTTGTCTGATGTTGAATGTACGAGGCGTAATGAACTTGTATGGTGACAAACATTTGTAATGTCTAATTATTATAATATAATTTCACAGTTCACCAAAAAACATTTTTACCTTAAAATCATAATATTTATGAAATAAATCCAAATTAAATTACAGTAATTTCAAAATTTGAATTTTAGATTTTGAACATTCTGGAATATTTCCATGACACTCATAATGTCAAAAATCATGGTTAAAATTTTTGAATTAATTTCGACAAAATATAGTTGCAATTTATCGGTTTTATCTCATAAAACATCTAAAGTATACAAAAATTAATCCAATCAATTTTAAAACCTTATATCTGATAAGTGAGATATTTATTCAACCTAAAATAATTTTCGCATACCATGAAATTCGTTTTAGCTATTTATGCCAAAATAGTCACTATTTATGCCATTTTTACTCTAAAAATTCATAAATCATGCTAAATGAGATCATTTCATCTCACAATTTACATACACTCTTTAAATTATGCATGTGACAACATATTAAATTTTCATGGCCTGGTTCGAAGTTTAACTATTTTTAACCATTTTACCTCTTTTAATCCATTTTTATCTCATAAAAATCATAAATCATGCAATATTAATCAAATTAATACGAGATTTTACACACAACTTTTAAAATATGTATGTGAGGTCATATAAAAGTTTTAAGGTCAGAGACTTAGTTTAACTATTTTTATCATTTTATATCTCATTTTAGTCATAAAAATGTAATAAAATGACCAAAAATCATTAAAATGAGCAATAAATTACCATAAATCATAAAAAATGACCTAAACTTAGGACCACAATATATAACATGCATAATTATTTCATGGCTTACTCTTATAAATCACAAATTTTTACTTTTATATATTAACATTTTAACTCGGAAAAACAATAACCGATTATGCATGCAACATCCTATGCTCTGATACCATTTATTAGGTTCATATACCTATTGTTAGACTCATCTAATAGTGAAATAATTAACTTCTTAATTATTTGTTCTTTAGATCTAGTGCATGCATAACAAAATAAGAGATTTATAAGGAAAAACAATGTGTCTTACATTGTGATATGGCTCAAAATTAAGGGCACAAATAAGGTCACCTTCCGTATTTGTTCTTGAGCTATAATATGTTGGATGATCCTCCAAAATCCCAAAGTAGAGATTCTCCTTTGATTTCACCCAAGACTTATCCCTTAAACAAGTATACTAATTAACTAGATTAATACACTAGTACCAACAACAACAACAAGAACAACAACAACAACATCAGAGCCTTAATCCCAAAATGATTTGGGGTCGGCTGACATGAATCATCCTTTCGAACCGTCCATGGGTGAACGCACGCCTCAAAATGCGAATAAAAAAGGGGGAGATAAAAAACAAAAAGGAGAACGAAAATGTAATGGAAAGTCAAGGTGAACTTAGGGGTTTTAAAATCGAATTCCGTCTTTCTTTTATAAAAACTTAAAATTTAAATCGAGAGAAAAGATTAAAACGATTTTAAAAACCGAAATAGAGTTAAGGATCCGGAATGAACCAGGTAAAATCTATAAGAAAGTGGTTGTTGAAAAAGTGTGTAATAAAGGAGAGAAAAAGTAAATAAATTAATTTCTTTAAATTAAATAAATAAATAAAAACACTAAATCTGTCAAAAAACATCAAATACTAAAAATCCACAAGTATCCTTTCCCTCCATTGTGCCCTCTCCGTCACCATAATCTCCTCAAGCCCCAGAACTCTCATATCGTGCTCTATCACTCTCAACCATGTCTGTCTCGGTCTTCCTCTGCCTCTAGAGACCCTTCAAGTTAATACACTAGTACCCTTCAAATTAATTCTAATAATATACTTATTACTACACTAGTAATTCTATATTGTGTTTAGAAGTTATGAGGAAAAATTTATGAAGATTCTAAGACATTTTAGAGAGTTGTGAGAGTAGTAGAGAGTTTGCATGCATGAATGAATAATGGTAGTGTGGTGTGTGTAATAAGAGAACAAAACACACTTAAAAGAGAGTAGAAAACACTCTTAAAAGAGAGTAGAGAAACCGGTGGAGGCAAGAGGAAGGAGCCAAAATTGGCAGCTTGCTTTTCAGTTTTTCTCTTTACAATACAATAGGCATGTAAGCTAGTCTTCACTAGCCATGATGATATTTATTTTACCTAATAAAATAACATCATCCTAACACCCTATACTACCCAATATTTCGGTCCATTTAACATAAAATGGACTACCATTTTATTTTGTCAATTTGTCATTTGTCACACAATATGTCACATGTAGTATGTAGTATGTTATTAAATAATTTAATTCATATTTATCAAATAAATATCATTTTATAAATTAATTAAATCACACATTACATATTGACTTGTGATACTGTGGGCGCGAGCCCACGGGGGCGAAAAGCGAGCAAGCTTTTCTATGCATTTGTGGAATCGCCACCAATTTATTGTGGAAAATTGGAAACCGTTCGAATACCTCGTGTCATGTCAAGACACAAAGTAGTGACATGAACACTAAGAACTCGTTACCCTTAGCATTCTATGTCTAGAATGATTCTCGTGGATGCCAATGAACACGGGTGTTCACAGAGATCTGGAGTAAGGGGTGAGGATACGTATTAGGAAGCTTTTTTTATCGAACACCTAATCCCGCCCGCCTCGATAGCGGCCTCTACTAATGATTAGGGAAGTCATCTATACTCGATAGGTTGAAGGTTATATGCATACAATGCAACATCCATTATTTTAATCCTAGCATGTGAGAATTAATACTAAGTCGGTGAACACGTAATTTAACATACATTAATGTCAAAGTAGAATTAAAGATCGATTACATGTGAGAGACATACAAATAATACGATAAAAGAAATACAATAAAAAAGAAAATTACAATAATTACATCGGATTTATTGATTTATGTCGAAAATACATTTAAAACGGATGGTTTTAGAAAAGAAAGAATGAATAAATAAACGAACAGATTATTAGTGATAATACGAGTAATAGTTAATTAATACGTAATTAATAAACTAGGTCAAAGGTAAACGGAGTTCGAGATTTAACTCAACGGGGAAGAGGCGCAGCAGAGCTGCGTCCTTTGGAAGAAAGCGCAGTCGATCAGCTGCGTCTGCATTCGAGCTTCGTCCGTGTGAAGTCGGAATTTCAAATCGTTAATGTTCGTTGGTGATTTAAATGATCGATTAATATTATTTGACTCGGATGGAAGTGATTATCAGATTATTTACATGTGATTAGGTCATAAAAACAGTAAAACATGGATAAAATTGATTAGAACGAATTATTTACAAGATTAAAAGGTTAAAAACGGATTAAACAAACTAAGACAAATTAATTAGGTTAAACAGGTTATTAATGACGAACTAATGATGGTGGCGATAAAATAAAAGATGAAGATTTATCAACGATGAATTCCAGAGACTCAATATGGATAAATCGAACCTCTAAAAACCCGAATTGATTTTAATGACGAAAACCCGCAAATATGAATTATAAGGGATTTAAGTCGGGATTTTGAAAGATGAATCAATTAATAATAATTAACATGTTAAAATTATCATACTCAAATTATTATGTTAAAAGAAATATGAAAAATTGATAACAAAGCAAAAACAATAGGAGGAACAAAAGACGAAGGAAGAAGAAAGGAAGCAGGAACTGCGGCAGCCTCAGGAAGAGGCACAGCAGGTGCTGTGTCTCTTCGAAGAGGCGCAACAGTTATGGCGTCCTTTCTTGACGTTTGTCTCCCGATAATCCGAAAAAAGGGTTTGAAACAAGGTTTTATAAATCAGTTTCAAGAGTATTTTCGACATAAATCTTACAATAAAGATTACAAAAATAAAGAACAATAATAAAAGAAGGATTTACACCCTCAGACTTACATGTTTGATGAAACGAGATTGACTAAGTTAACGTTTAGTGATGCTCGACTCGAATGTACGACGAAAATGCCCTCTAAGAGGAAAACGAATAAGATTTATTAATGTTGATTGATGTGGAGTTGGTCAAGTTGGTCGCTCATGCAAAACAAGGCTGGTACTCAGAATGATCCGAGCTTACGTGGTCGAAAGTTCAAGCACGTAGATGCCAGAAAGTAAGAACGTGGTCTAGAATGCAAAGGGAGAAGAGAAGGGCGTACACTCGCGTGAGAAACATGTGAGACCGAAGGTCTCTATTTATACTAATCACATGACGGAAATTAGGGTTTCGGAGAAACTTTGGAAGTGAATATCGAAAAGATACGAAAAATACTGGTCGAGTTCGCTTTGAGCTTAGATTTCGGTTACTTGTCGTTAGGAGCACCTAGACCAAAACAATATTTATATCTCCACAAACAACTCTACTATTAGTAAAGAGGTAAGTAAAGGTCGGATCCCAAGGGACGGGTATTGATGTAGGATTTTCGATTGCAAGTAGTGGTGTCTAGGGGTGTACAATTAGGGTTGGGATAAGAAGATCACTAAACTAAATAGCAATAAAAGTAAACAAGCAAGATAATTAAAAGGAGATGTAAACAATTGATTAAAAGCACTAGGGTGTCATGGGTTCATAGGGGATTTATGGGATTTGATCATACAAACATGTTTTCAACTAGATGCAAGCAATTATTGTTGTGATGGGATCGCGTTAGTGTATATCTTACAATCCCTAGGAAGGTTTGGGTCCCAGAGCCGAATCGATTAGATTGTACAACACCTACAAGTCGACTTAATCCTCCCTATCCAACAATATGCATGGTCTAATGAGACTCGAGTTGGTTTATATCTTACAAGTCTCATTGAATAGATAAGTGATGGGTAAAAAATGCAAGGATTCATAGGCTCGCATTTCATCAAACATAACATGTGCATAAGCTGAAATCACAACAAGTAAGCAAATTAATTATGAAAGCATATTAGATTAAGCATGAATCAATCCCCATGTTGGTTTCCCCTAATTCCCCATTAACCCTAGTTAAGGAAACTACTCACTCATTATCAAGTTTAACATGTTAACAAGGTTGTCAATCACATTAACAAAGCAAAACATGATGAATAAATGAAGATTTTTAACAATAATTAAAAAGGGATTAAGAGAATTATACCTAATGATGATTCCAAATAATAATTCAAAGAATAATAGAAGTACTTGATGATTGATGGAAGGTTGTCAATCTCCCAATAAACCCAAATAATCTTCAATTACCCAAAATAAAAGATGAACAAAAGAGAAATTAAGGAAATGAGATTTGTATTAAGACTTGATTAGAAGTTGATTACAAGATTAAAGAGATATTAGAATAATATAAACTACTCTAAAGATTGATAAGAAGAAGATGGTAATCTAATTAGACTAATGGGGTATTTATAGTAGGGATTAGGTGCACAAATTAGGGTTACTAAGGGCTTAAATGACGATTAAGTCCTTGAGGAATCACTCCTCTCAAGAAAAGATGTGGGTCTCCTTTTAGCTAGTCTTTCAAAAATATGCGCATCTTGAATGGAGCATGAAGAGGACGTGTTGCACTGGAAGACAATCCGAGCGTCCAAAGGGTCGGGACGAGCGGGTTGTGCAGTGGCTGGACGAGCGGCCTGGCAGCTTGGACGCTCGAATTCTGGTGCTTTTGGACGGGCGTCCCGACAAGTGAGACGCTCGGATCTTAGTCCAGCGTGCCATTTCTTCTTTTCTTCTCTTCTTCTTCCAACAATCCCCTGGGATCTTGTCGGAGATGCAAGGATCTTCTTCATCATTGCCCATCTACTACATTATGTACAAAGGCCTTCTAGTCTTGTCTTCACTTTGATGTTTGGTCATTGGATTCAATCAATTTACCTCTATTTTGCCATGAAAATGCATGGTTTGCACTCCTCTCCTACCAAGAAAACAAAACCTCAACGAATATGCAAAACAAAGGACTAAAGATAGTAAATGACCCAAATATGCACTAAAAAGCATAGGAACGAGGCTAATTCGGGGACTAAATATACTCAAATATTGGTCACATCAAATACGCAGAAAAGGACTGAGGAAGAGGCGCAGCGGGCACTGCGTCTCTTGGAAGAGAGCGCAAAGACCTGCTGCGTCTTTTCCTCGATGGTTTTCCTCTGCGGAAGAAAGATTTCCGTGTTTCTATTATGGAATAGTGGATTAATCTTGTTTCCTTAATATTTTATATGATAATTTCGGGGATATATTTTACTAAAGATCAAAGAT